>NW_023330252.1:0-38389 GCF_011100685.1 Canis lupus familiaris
TTCAGGGTCAGAACCCTCCCGCATCTTGCCTGACTAGACGTAGCTGCTAACATACTTATGTTAGTTGCTGGGAGAGTTAGGGGGAATAGCATTGGACCATTGAGCCTGAACTCACGTGTACCTGAGTTAATACAGCGTTTTCAACGCCTTCTTCATCAGAGTAGGTAGCTAGTTCCTACTCCATGTACTGATGGGTAGCAGACATCTGCCTCCCATGCTTACTCTGAGCGTTAGCTTACGGCCTGTACCTCCACTCCTGCCTGCGTTACCCTTCGCTTCTAAACCGCTGACTGCTGCGTGACGGCAGTGTTGGGAGAGGTAATTGGAGTCTCCCGGCACACAAGACTAGTGCCTCAAGCTCAATCCAGCGATTCCTAGTAATTCCTGTGGTAGACTGGTGCTACATACTAAGTTCATATATGTGAGAATGTAGCTACCGCCTTGTCCAAAAGCATTTACTTCTGAGAGTGAGTCCACGTCAGCCCCTGACGTTCCACACTGCCCTGCAGAGTGAGTTTCGCACGTCTCACCAAGAGTCTTTGTCAAAGCTTGTGAGACTGCAACTTACAGCAGACCTGGACGGATCTCCAGGTGCAGTATAGTGGTAATCTTGGACCTCCTGACTCAGAAACTGCTACTTCTCACTGCGATAAGAACGCTAGTTAGAGCTGGTTCAGCTCTTCCTGTGAGAAGCTGAGGTCAGCGCAGAACCCTCCCGCATCCTGCTGACTGTAGACGTAGCTGCTAACATCCTTATGTTAGTTTGGGAGAGGTTGGGGGAATAGCATGTGTAACCATTGAGCCTGAACTCACGTGTACCTGAGTTGAATCGCGTTTTCCAACGGCCTTCTCAATCAGAGTGTAGCTAGGTTCCTACTCCCATGACTAGTGGGTAGCAGATACTCTGCCTCCCATGCTTACTTCTGAGAGTTGAGCTTACGGCCCTGTACTCCACATCCTGCCTGCAGTTACCCTTCGCTTCTAAAAGGCCTAGACCTGCTGCGTGACGCAGTGTTGGGAGAGTAATTGGAGTCTCTCCGGCACAAGACTAGTGCCTCCAAGCTCAATCCAGCGATTTCAGTAATTCCTGTTAGACTGGTGCTACATACTAGTTCATATATGTGAGAATGTAGCTAACGCCTTGTCCAAAACATCTTATTACTTCTGAGAGTTGAGCTCACCCTCAGCCTGCACATCCCACTGCCTGCAGAGTGAGTTTCGCACGTCTTCACCGAGACGTTTGTCAAAGGCTTGTGAGCGCAATTAACAATGCAGACCTGGACGGTATCTCCAGTGCAGTATAGTGGTAATCTTGGCACCTCCTGACTCAGAATACGCTACCTTCCACTGGATAAGAAGCAGCTAGTTGAGAGCTGGCTTCTAGGCATGCTTCCCTGTGAGAGCTGAGGTCAGGCAGAACCCTCCCGCATCCTGCTGACTGTAGACTAGCTGCTAACATCCTTATGTAGTTGCTGGAGAGGTAGGGGAATAGCATGTGTAACCATTGAGCTGAACTCACGTGTACCTGAGTTGAATACAGCGTTTTCCAACGGCCTTCTTCAATCAGAGTGTAGCTAGGTCTCTACTCCATGAAGTAGTGGTAGCAGACATCTGCCTCCATGCTTACTTCTGAGACGTTGACTTACGGCCTGTACCTCCACATCCTGCCTGCAGTTACCCTTCGCTTCTAAAAGGCCTAGACCTGCTGCGTGACGGCAGTGTTGGGAGAGGTCATGGAGTCTCTCGGCACACAAGACTAGTGCCTCCAAGCTCAATCCAGCGATTTCCTAGTAATTTCCTGTGGTAGATGGTGCTACATACTAAGTTCATATATGTGAGAATGTAGCTAACGCCTTGTCCAAGCATTTTACTTCTGAGAATTGAGCTCACCTCAGTCCTCGACGTTCCACACTGCCTGCAGAGTGAGTTCGCACGTCTCACAAGTCGTTGTCAAGGCTGTGAGACCAATTAACAATGCAGACCTGGACGGTATCTCAGGTGCAGTATAAGTGGTAATCTGGCACTCCTGTACTCAGAAACTGCTACCTTCTCACTGGATAAGAACGCAGCTAGTTGAGAGCTGGCTTCTAGGCATGCTTCCCTTGAGAGCTTAGGGTCAGGGCAGAACCCCTCCCGCTGCCCTGCTGACTGTAGACGTAGCTGCTAACATCCTATGTTAGTTGCTGGGAGAGGTTGGGGGAATAGCATGTTAACCATTGAGCCTGAACTCCGTGTACCTGAGTTAATACAGCGTTTTCCAACGCCTTCTTCAATCAGAGTGTAGCTAGGTTCTATCCCATGAAGTAGTGGGTAGCAGACATCTGCCTCCCATGCTTACTTCTGAGCGTTGAGCTTACGGCCTGTACCTCCACATCCTGCCTGCAGTTACCCTTCGCTTCAAAAGGCTAGACCTGCTGCGTGACGGCAGTGTTGGGAGGTAATTGGAAGTCTCCCCGGCACACCAGACTAGTGCCTCAAGCTAATCCAGCGATTCCTAGTAATTCCTGTGGTAGACTGGTGCTACATACTAAGTTCAATATTGTGAGAATGTAGTAACGCCTTGTCCAAAAGCATTTTACTTCTGAGAATTGGCTCACGATCAGTCCCTGACAGTTCCACACTGCCTGCAGAGTGAGTTTCGCACGTCTTCACAGAGTCGTTTGTCAAAGGCTTGTGAGACGCACTTAACAATGGCAGACCTGGACGGTATCTCCAGGTGCAGTATAGTGGTAATCTTGGCACCTCCTGACTCAGAAATACTGCTACCTTCTCACTGGGATAAGAACCGCAGCTAGTTGAGAGCTGGCTTCTAGGCATGCTTCCCTTGAGAGCTGAGGTCAGGGCAGACCCTCCCGCATCTGCCTACTGTAGACGTAGACTCTACAATCATTATGTTGTTTGCTGGGAGAGGTTGGGGAATAGCATGTGTACCATTGAGCTGAATCACGTGTACCTGAGTGAATCAGCTTTTCCACGCCTTCTTCAATCAGAGTGTAGCTAGGTCCTACTTCCATGATTGGGTAGCAGACATCGCCTCCATGCTTACTTCTGAGAGTTGAGCTACGGCCGTACCTCCACATCCTGCGCAGTTACCCTTCGCTTCTAAAAGGCCTAGACCTGCTGCGTGACGGCAGTGTTGGAGCGGTATTGGAGTCTCCCGGCACTAAGACTATGCCTCCAAGCTCAATCCGCGATTTCCTAGTAATTCCTGTGGTAGACTGGTGCTACATACTAAGTTCCTATATGTGAGAATGTAGCTAACGCCTTGTCGAAAACATCTTACTTCTGAGAGTTGAGCCTCACCCTCAGCCCTCACATTCCACACTGCCTGCAGAGAGTGAGTTCGCACGTCTTCAACGAGACGTTTGTCAAGGCTAGTGAGTCGCAACTTTACAATGCAGACCTGGACGGTATCTCCAGGTGCAGTATAGTGGTATCTGAATCTCCTGACTCGAATACTGCTACCTTCCACTGGGTAAGAAAGCAGCTAGTTGAGAGCTGGCTTCTAGTCATGCTTCCCTGTGAGAGCTGAGGTCAGGGCAGAACCCTCCCGCATCCTGCCTGACTGTAGACGTAGCTGCTAACATCCTTATGTTAGTTGCTGGGAGAGGTATGGGGAATAGCATGTGTAACCATTGAGCCTGAACTCACGTGTACCTGAGTTGATACAAGCGTTTTCCAACAGCCTTCTTCAATCAGAGTCTAGCTAGGTTCCTACTCCATGAAGTAGTGGGTAGCAGACATCTGCCTCCCATGCTTACTTCTAGCGTTGAGCTTACGGCCTGTACCTCCACATCCTGCCTGCAGTTACCCTCCTTCTAAAAGGCCTAGACCTGCTGCGTGACGGCATGTTGGGAGAGGTAATTGGAGTCTCCAGGCACACAAGACTAGTGCCTCCAAGCTCAATCCAGCGAATTCCTAGTAATTCCTGTGGTAGACTGGTGCTACATACTAAGTTCGATATATGTGAGAATGTAGCTAACGCCTTTCAAAAGCATTTACTTCTGAGAATTACTCACGTCTCAGTCCCTGACGGTTCCACACACTGCACTGCAGAGTGAGTTTCGCACGTCTTCACCAGTCGTTTGTCAAAGGCTGTGAGACGCAACTTAAACAATGCAGACCTGGACGGTACTTCCAGTGCAGTATGTGGTAATCTTGGCACCTCCTGACTCAACACTGACTACCTTCTCACTCGATAAGAAGCAGCTAGTTGAGAGCTGGCCTTCAGGCATCTTCCCTGTGAGAGCTGAGGTCACGCAGAACCCTCCGCACTGCCTGACTGTAGACGTAGCTGCTAACATCCTTATGTTAGTTGCTGGGAGGGTGGGGAATAGCATGTGTAACCATTGAGCCTGAACTCACGTTGTACCTGAGTTGAATACAGCGTTTTCCAACGGCCTTCTTCAATCAGAGTGTAGCTAGTTCCTACTCCCATGTAAGTAGTGGGTAGCAGACATCTGCCCCCAGCTTACTTCTGAGCGTTGAGCTTACGGCCTTACCTCACATCCTGCCTGCAGTTACCCTTCGCTTCTAAAGGCCTGACCTGCTGCGTGACGCAGTGTTGGGAGACGTAATTGGAGTCCCGGCACCAAGACTAGTGCCTCCAAGCTAATCCAGCGATTACCTAGTAATGCCTGTGGTAGACTTGTGCTACATACTAGTTCAATATATGTGAGAATGTAGCTAACGCCTTGTCCAAAAGCATCTTCTTCTGAGATTGAGCTCACCTCAGTCCCTACAGTTCCACACTGCCTGCAGAGTGAGTTTGCACTCTTCACAGAGTCGTTTTCAAAGGCTTGTGAGACGCAACTTAACAATGCAGACCTGGACGGTATCTCCAGGTGCAGTATAGTGGTAATCTTGGAACCTCCTGACTCAGAATACTGCTACCTTCTCACTGGGATAAGAACGCAGCTAGGTGAGAGCTGGCTTCTAGGCTGCTTCCCTGTGAGAGCTGAGGTCAGGGCAGAACCCTCCCGCATCTTGCCTGACTGTAGACGTAGCTGCTAACATACTTATGTTAGTTGCTGGGAGAGGTTGGGGAATAGCATGTGTAACCATTGAGCCGAAACTCACGTGTACCTGAGTTGATACAGCGTTTTCCAACAGCCTTCTTCAATCAGAGTGTAGCTAGGTCCACTTCCATGATACGTGGGTAGCAGACTCTGCCTCCCATGCTACTTCTGAGCGTTGAGCTTACGGCCTGTACCTCCACATCCTGCCTGCAGTTACCCTTCGCTTCTAAAGGCCTAGACCTGCTGCGTGACGGCAGTGTTGGGAGAGGTCAATTGGAGTCTCGGCACACAAGACTAGTGCCTCAAGCTCAATCCAGCGATTTCCTATAATTCCTGTGGTTGACTGGTGCTTACATACCTAAGTTCCATAATGTGAGAATGTACTACGCCTTGTCCAAAACTTTTACTTCGGAGTTTGAGCTCACCTCATCCCTACGGTTCCACACTGCCTGCAGAGTGAGTTTCGCACGTCTTCACCAAGAGTCGTTGTCAAGGCTGTGAGAGCAACTTAACAATGCAGACCTGCGGATCTCCAGGGCAGTAAGTGGTATCTTGGCACCCCTGATCAGAAACTGCTACCTTCTCACTGCGATAAGAACGCAGTAGTTGAGAGCTGGCTTCAGGCATGCTTCCTTGAAGCTGAGTCAGCGCAGAACCCTCCCGCATCCTGCCTGACTGTAGACGTAGCTGCTAACATCCTTATGTTAGTTGCTGGGAGAGGTTGGGGGAATAGCATGTGTAACCATTGAGCCTGAACTCACGTGTACCTGAGTTGAATACAGCGTTTTTCCACGGCCTTCTTCAATCAGAGTGTAGCTAGGTACCTACTCCATGTACTATGGGTAGCAGACATCTGCCTCCCATGCTTACTTCTGAGAGTTGAGCTTACGGCCTTACCTCACATCCTGCCTGCAGTTACCCTTCGCTTCTAAAAGCCTAGACCTGCTGCGTGACGGCAGTGTTGGGAGAGGTAATTGAGTCTCCCGGCACACAAGACTAGGTGCCTCCAAGCTCAATCCAGCGATTTCCTAGTAATTCCTGTGGTAGATGGTGCTACATCTAAGTTCCATATATGTGAGAATGTAGCTAACGCCTTGTCCAAAGCATCTACTTCTGAGAGTTGAGCTCACCCTCAGGCCCTCACATTTCCCACTGCCTGCAGATGGTTTCGCACGTCTTCAACAGAGACGTTTGTCAAGGCTAGTGAAGTCGCAACTTACAATGCAGACCTGGACGGTATCTCCAGGTGCAGTATAGTGGTAATCTTGAATCTCCTGACTCAGAATATGCTACCTTCCACTGGGATAAGAAGCAGCTAGTTGAGAGCTGGCTTCTAGGCATGCTTCCCTGTGAGAGCTGAGGTCAGGGCAGAACCCTCCCGCATCCTGCCTGACTGTAGACGTAGCGCTAACATCCTTATGTTAGTTGCTGGGAGAGGTAGGGAATAGCATGTGTAACCATTGAGCCTGAAACTCACGTGTACTGAGTGAAACAGGTTTTCCACGGCCTTCTTCAATCAGAGTTAGCTAGGTTCCTACTCCATGTAGTAGTGGGTAGCAGACATCTGCCTCCCATGCTTACTTCTGAGGCGTTGATCTACGGCCTGTACCTCCACATCCTGCGCGTTACCCTTCGCTTCTAAAAGGCCTAGACCTGCTGCGTGACGGCAGTGTTGGGAGAGGTAATTGGAGTCTCGGCACACAAGACTAGGCCTCCAAGCTCAATCCAGCGATTCCTAGTAATTCCTGTGGTGACTGGTGCTACACTCTAAGTTCATATATGTGAGAATGTAGCTAACGCCTTGTCCAAAGCATTTTACTTCTGAGATTGAGCTCACGCTCAGTCCCTGACGTTCCACCGCCTGCAAGAGTGAGTTTCGCAGTCTTCACCAGTCGTTTGTCAAAGGCTTGTGAGACGCAACTTAACAATGCAGACCGTGGACGGTAATCTCCAGGTGCAGTATAGTGGTAATCTTGGACCTCTGACTCAGAAACTGCTACCTTCTCACTGCGATAAGAACGCAGCTAGTTGAGAGCTGGCTCCAGGCATGCTCCCTGTGAGAGCTGAGTCAGCGCAGAACCCTCCCGCATCCTGCCTGACTGTAGACGTAGCTGCAACATCCTTATGTTAGTTGCTGGGAGAGGTTGGGGGAATAGCATGTGTAACCATTGAGCCTGAACTCACGTGTACCTGAGTTGAATCAGCGTTTCCAACGGCCTTCTTCAATCAGAGTGTGCTAGTCCTACTCCCATGAATAGTGGTAGCAGACATCGCTCCCATGTTACTTCTGAGAGTTGAGCTTACGGCCTACCTCCACATCCTGCCTGCAGTTCCCTTCGCTCTAAAAGGCCTAAAACTGCTGCGTGACGGCAGTGTTTGGGAGAGGTAATTGGAGTCTCCCGGCACACAGATAGTGCCTCCAAGCTAATCCAGCGATTCTAGTAATTCCGTGGTAGACTGGTGCTACATACTAAGTTCCATATATGTGAGAATGTAGCTAACGCCTTGTCCAAAAGCTCTTACTTCTGAGAGTTGAGCTCACCTCAGCCCTCGACAGTTCCACACTGCTGCAGAGTGAGTTTCGCACAGTCTTCACCAGAGACCTTTGCCAACGGCTTGTGAGAATGCACTTACAACAATGCATGTGCAGACCTGGCCGGTATTCTCTCAGGTGCAGTAGCCGTGGTAATCTGGACCCTACGACTTCAGAATACTGCTACATTTCACTGCCATAGAACGCAGCTAGGATGAGAGCTGGGCTTCCAGGCATGCTTCCCTGGTGAGAGCTGAGGTTGCAGGGCACAACCCTCCGCATCCTGCCTGACTGTAGACGTAAGCTGCTAACATCCTTATGTTAGTTGCTGGGAGAGGTTGGGGGAATAGCATGTGTAACCATTGAGCCCTGAACTCACGTGTACCTGAGTTGAATACAGCGTTTTCCAACGGCCTTCTTCAATTCAGAGGTGTAGATAGGTTCCTACTCCCATGAAGTAGTGGGTAGCAGACATCTGCCTCCCATGCTTACTTCTGAGAGTTGAGCTTACGGCCTGTACCCTCCACATCCTGCCTGCAGTTACCCTTCGCTTCTAAAAGGCCTAGACCATGCTGCGTGACGGCAGTGTTGGTGAGAGGTAATGGAGTCTCCCGGCACACAAGACTAGTGCCTCCAAGCTCAATCCAGCGATTTCCTAGTCATTCCTGTGGTAGACTGGTGCTACATACTAAGTTCATATATGTGCGAATGTAGATACCGCCTTGTCCAAAAGCATTCTTACTTCTGAGAGTGAGCTCACCCTCAGTGCCCTACAGTTCCACATGCCTGCAGAGTGAGTTTCGCACGGTCTTCACCAGAGACGTTTGCCAACGCTTGTGAGACGCAACTTAACAATGCAGACCTGGACGGTATCTCCAGGTGCAGTAGAGTGGTAATCTTGGAACCACCTCCTGACTCAGAATACTGCTAACCCTCTCACTGCCGATAAGAACGCAGCTAGTGAGAGCTGGCTTCCAGGCTTGCTTCCCTGTGAGAGCTGAGGTCAGGGCAGAACCCTCCCTGCATCCTGCTGACTGTAGACGTAGCTGCTAACATCCTATGTTATGTGCTGGGAGAGGTTGGGGGAATAGCATGTGTAACCTTGAGCCTGAACTCACGTGTACTTGAGTTGAATACAGCGTTTTCCAACGGCCTTCTTCAATCAGAGTGTAGCTAGGTTCCTACTCCCATGAAGTAGTGGGGTAGCAGACATCTGCCTCCCATGCTACCTACAGTTCTGATGCTTGAGCTTACTGGCCTGTACCTCCACATTTCCAGTGCCTGAGTTACCCCTTCGCTTCTAAAAGGGCCTCGACTTTGCTGCTTGACGGCAGTGTTGGGAGAGGTCATTGTAGTCTCCCGGCACACAAGACTAGTGCCTCCAAGCTTCAATCCAGCGATTTCCTAGCTAATTACCTGTGGTTAGACTTGGGATGCTACATACTAATTCCATACTGTGAGAATGTAGCTTGAACGCCTTGTCCAAAAGCATTCTACTTCTGAGAGCTTGAGCTTCACCCTTCAGTCCCTACAGAGTTCCACACTGCCTGCAGAGTGAGTTTCGCACGGTCTTCACAGAGACGTTTGCCAGAGGCTTCGTGAGACGCAACTTAACAATGCAGACCTGGACGGTATCTCCAGGTGCAGTAGAGTGGTAATCTTGGAACCACCTGACTCAGATACTGCTACCTTCTCACTGCCATAAGAACGCAGCTAGTTGAGAGCTGGCTTCTAGGCATGCTTCCCGTGAGAGCTGAGGTCAGGGCAGAACCTCCCGCATCCTGCCTGACTGTAGACGTAGTGCTAACATCCTTATGTTAGTTGCTGGGAGAGGTAGGGGAATAGCATGTGTAACCATTGAGCCTGAACTCACGTGTACCTGAGTTGAATACAGCGTTTTCCAACGGCCTTCTTCAATCAGAGTGTAGCTAGGTCCTACTCCCATGTAAGTAGTGGGTAGCAGACATCTGCCTCCCATGCTACTTCTGAGAGTTGAGCTTACGGCCATGTACCTCCACATCACTGCCTGCAGTACCCTTCGCTTCTAAAAGGCCTAGACCTGCTGCGTGACGGCAGTGTTGGGAGAGGTAATTGGAGTCTCCCGGCACACAAGACTAGTGCCTCCAAGCTCAATCCAGCGATTTCTAGTAATTCCTGTGGTAGACTGGTGCGACATACTAAGTTCACTATATGTGAGAATGTAGCTAACGCCTTGTCCAAAAGCATCTTACTTCTGAGAGTTGAGCCACCCTCAGGCCCTCACAGTTCCACACTGCCTGCAGAGTGAGTTTCGCACGTCTTCACCAGAGCCGTTTGTCAAAGGCTGGTGAGACGCAACTTTACAATGCAGACCTGGACGGTATCTCCAGGTGCAGTATAGTGGTAATCTTGGAACCTCCTGACTCAGAATATGCTACCTTCTCACTGGGATAAGAACGCAGCTAGGTGAAGAGCTGGCTTCTAGGCCTGCTTCCCTGTGAGAGCTGAGGTCAGGGCAGAACCCTCCCGATCCTGCCTGCACTGTAGACGTAGCTTGCTACATCCTTATGTTAGTTGCTGGGAAGGTGGGGGAATAGCATGTGTAACCATTGAGCCTGAACTCAAGTGTACCTGAGTTGAATACAGCGTTTTCCAACGGCCTTCTTCAATCAGAGTGTAGCTAGGTTCCTACTCCCATGTACTAGTGGGTAGCAGACATCTGCCTCCCATGCTTACTTCTGAGAGTTGAGCTTACGGCCTGTACCTCCACATCCTGCCGCAGTTACCCTTCGCTTCTAAAAGGCCTAGACCTGCTGCGTGACGGCAGTGTTGGGAGAGGTAATTGGAGTCTCCCAGGCACACAAGACTAGTGCCTCCAAGCTCAATCCAGCGATTCCTAGTAATTCCTGTGGTAGACTGGTGCTACATACTAAGTTCATATAGTGAGAATGTAGCTAACGCCTTGTCCAAAAGCATCTTACTTCTGAGAGTGAGCTCACCCTCAGTCCCTCACAGTTCCACCATGCCTGCAGAGTGAGTTTCGCACGTCTTCACAGAGACGTTTGTCCAAAGGCTTGTGAGATCGCAACTTAACAATGCAGACCTGGACGGTTATCTCCAGGTGCAGATAAGTGGTAATCTTGGAACTCCCCTGACTCAGAAATACTGCTACCTCTCCACTGCGATAAGAACGCAGCTAGTGAGAGTGGCTTCCAGGCATGCTTCCTGTGAGAGCTGAGGTCAGGGCAGAACCCTCCCGCATCCTGCCTGACTGTAGACCGTAGCTGCCTAACATCCTTATGTTAGTTGCGGGACGAGGTTGGGGGAATAGCATGTGTAACATTGAGCCTGAACTCACGTGTACCTGAGTTGAACTACAGCGTTTTCCAACGGCTCTTCAATCAGAGTGTAGCTATGTTCCTACTCCCATGAAGTAGTGGGTAGCAGACATCTGCCTCCATGCTACTTCTGAGGCTTGAGCTTACGGCCTGTACCTCCACATCCTGCCTGCAGTTACCCTTCGCTTCTAAAAGGCCTAGACCTGCTGCGTGACGCAGTGTTGGGAGAGGTAATTGGAGTCTCCCGGCACACAAGACTAGTGCCTCCAAGCTCAATCCAGCGATTTCCTAGTAATTCCTGTGGTAGACTGGTGCTACATACTAAGTTCCATATATGTGAGAATGTAGCTAACGCCTTGTCCCAAAGCATCTTACTTCTGAGAGTTGAGCTCACCCCTCAGGCCCTCACAGTTCCACACTGCCTGCAGAGTGAGTTTCGCACGTCTTCACCAGAGACGTGT
Organism: Canis lupus familiaris; assembly: GCF_011100685.1. Taxonomy (NCBI): domain Eukaryota; kingdom Metazoa; phylum Chordata; class Mammalia; order Carnivora; family Canidae; genus Canis; species Canis lupus. The sequence continues at coordinate 11,330 of NW_023330252.1, forward strand.
GTCCAAAGGCTAGTGAGATCGCAACTTTAACAATGCAGACCTGGACGGTATCTCCAGGTGCAGTATAGTGGTAATCTTGGAATCTCCTGACTCAGAAACTGCCTACCTTCTCACTGCCATAAGAACGCAGCTAGTTGAGAGCTGGCTTCTAGGCATGCTTCCCTGTGAGAGCTGAGGTCAGGGCAGAACCCTCCCGCATCCTGCCTGACTGTAGACGTAGCTGCTAACATCCTTATGTTAGGTGCTGGGAGAGGTGGGGAATAGCATGTGTAACCATTGAGCCTGAACTCACGTGTACTCTGAGTTGAATACAGCGCTTTCCAACGGCCTTCTTCAATCAGAGTGTAGCTAGGTTCCTACTCCCATGACGTAGTGGGTAGCAGACATCTGCCTCCCATGCTTACTTCTGAGAGTTTGAGCTTACGGCCTGTACCTCCACATCCTGCCTGCAAGTTCACCCTTCGCTTCCTAAAAGGCCTACGCACCGCTGCGTGCCGGCAGTGTTAGCGGAGAGGTAATTGAGTCTCCGGCGCACACAGGACTAGTGCCTCCAAGCTCAATCCCGCGATTTCCTAGTTAATTCCTGTGGTAGACTGGTGCTACATACTAAGTTCCATATATGTGAGAATGTAGCTAACGCCTTGCTCCAAAAGCATCTTACATTCTGAGAGTTGAGCTCACCCTCAGGCCCTCCACATTTCCCACAACTGCCTGCAGAGTGAGTTTTCGCACGTCTTCAACAGAGACGTTTGTCAAAGGCTAGTGAGTCCGCAACTTTACAATTGCAGGACCTGGACGGTATCTCCAGGTGCAGTATAGTGTTAATCTTGGATCTCCTGACTCAGAAATCTGTACCTTCCACTGGATAAGAACGCAGCTTGTTGGGAGGATTGTCGGTTAAGATTGCGCAAAATAAGTCATTCATTTAATTGCTATAATTCACCTCAGCTCTCACAGGGAAGCAGCCTAGAAGCCAGGCCTCTCAACTAGCTGCGTTCTTATCCCAGTGGAAGGTAGCAGTATTCTGAGTCAGGATGGTGCCAAGATTACCACTATACTGCACCTGGATACCGTCCAGGTCTGCATTGTTAAGTTGCGGTCTCACAAGCCTTTGACAAACGACTCTGGTGAAGACGTGCGAAACTCACTCTGCAGGCAGTGTGGAACTGTCAGGGACTGAGCGTGAGCTCAATTCTCAGAAGTAAAATGCTTTTGGACAAGGCGTTAGCTACATTCTCACATATATGGAACTTAGTATGTAGCACCAGTCTACCACAGGAATTACTAGGAAATCGCTGGATTGAGCTTGGAGGCACTAGTCTTGTGTGCCGGGAGACTCCAATTACCTCTCCCAACACTGCCGTCACGCAGCAGGTCTAGGCCTTTTAGAAGCGAAGGGTAACTGCAGGCAGGATGTGGAGGTACAGGCCGTAAGCTCAACTCTCAGAAGTAAGCATGGGAGGCAGATGTCTGCTACCCACTACTTCATGGGAGTAGGAACCTAGCTACACTCTGATTGAAGAAGGCCGTTGGAAAACGCTGTATTCAACTCAGGTACACGTGAGTTCAGGCTCAATGGTTACACATGCTATTCCCCCTACCTCTCCCAGCAACTAACATAAGGATGTTAGCAGCTACGTCTACAGTCAGGCAGGATGCGGGAGGGTTCTGCCCTGACCTCAGCTCTCACAGGGAAGCATGCCTAGAAGCCAGCTCTCAACTAGCTGCGTTCTTATCGCAGTGGAAGGTAGCAGTATTCTGAGTCAGGAGATTCCAAGATTACCACTATACTGCACCTGGAGATACCGTCCAGGTCTGCATTGTTAAGTTGCGATCTCACTAGCCTTTGACAAACGTCTCTGTTGAAGACGTGCGAAACTCACTCTGCAGGCAGTGTGGAAATGTGAGGGCCTGAGGGTGAGCTCAACTCTCAGAAGTAAGATGCTTTTGGACAAGGCGTTAGCTACATTCTCACATATATGGAACTTAGTATGTAGCACCAGTCTACCACAGGAATTACTAGGAAATCGCTGGATTGAGCTTGGAGGCACTAGTCTTGTGTGCCGGGAGACTCCAATTACCTCTCCCAACACTGCCGTCACGCAGCAGGTCTAGGCCTTTTAGAAGCGAAGGGTAACTGCAGGCAGGATGTGGAGGTACAGGCCGTAAGCTCAACTCTCAGAAGTAAGCATGGGAGGCAGATGTCTGCTACCCACTACTTCATGGGAGTAGGAACCTAGCTACACTCTGATTGAAGAAGGCCGTTGGAAAACGCTGTATTCAACTCAGGTACACGTGAGTTCAGGCTCAATGGTTACACATGCTATTCCCCCTACCTCTCCCAGCAACTAACATAAGGATGTTAGCAGCTACGTCTACAGTCAGGCAGGATGCGGGAGGGTTCTGCCCTGACCTCAGCTCTCACAGGGAAGCATGCCTAGAAGCCAGCTCTCAACTAGCTGCGTTCTTATCCCAGTGAGAAGGTAGCAGTATTCTGAGTCAGGAGGTGCCAAGATTACCACTATACTGCACCTGGAGATACCGTCCAGGTCTGCATTGTTAAGTTGCGTCTCACAAGCCTTTGACAAACGATCTCTGGTGAAGACGTGCGAAACTCACTCTGCAGGCAGTGTGGAACTGTGAGGGACTGAGCGTGAGCTCAACTCTCAGAAGTAAAGATGCTTTTGGACAAGGCGTTAGCTACATTCTCACATATATTGAACTTAGTATGTAGCACCAGTCTACCACAGGAATTACTAGGAAATCGCTGGATTGAGCTTGGAGGCACTAGTCTTGTGTGCCGGGAGACTCCAATTACCTCTCCCAACACTGCCGTCACGCAGCAGGTCTAGGCCTTTTAGAAGCGAAGGGTAACTGCAGGCAGGATGTGGAGGTACAGGCCGTAAGCTCAACTCTCAGAAGTAAGCATGGGAGGCAGATGTCTGCTACCCACTACTTCATGGGAGTAGGAACCTAGCTACACTCTGATTGAAGAAGGCCGTTGGAAAACGCTGTATTCAACTCAGGTACACGTGAGTTCAGGCTCAATGGTTACACATGCTATTCCCCCAACCTCTCCCAGCAACTAACATAAGGATGTTAGCAGCTACGTCTACAGTCAGGCAGGATGCGGGAGGGTTCTGCCCTGACCTCAGCTCTCACAGGGAAGCATGCCTAGGAAGCCAGCTCTCAACTAGCTGCGTTCTTATCGCAGTGAGAAGGTAGCAGTATTCTGAGTCAGGAGGTGCCAAGATTACCACTATACTGCACCTGGAGATACCGTCCAGGTCTGCATTGTTAAGTTGCGTCTCACAAGCCTTTGACAAACGACTCTGGTGAAGACGTGCGAAACTCACTCTGCAGGCAGTGTGGAACCTGTCAGGGACTGAGCGTGAGCTCAATTCTCAGAAGTAAAATGCTTTTGGACAAGGCGTTAGCTACATTCTCACATATATTGAACTTAGTATGTAGCACCAGTCTACCACAGGAATTACTAGGAAATCGCTGGATTGAGCTTGGAGGCACTAGTCTTGTGTGCCGGGAGACTCCAATTACCTCTCCCAACACTGCCGTCACGCAGCAGGTCTAGGCCTTTTAGAAGCGAAGGGTAACTGCAGGCAGGATGTGGAGGTACAGGCCGTAAGCTCAACTCTCAGAAGTAAGCATGGGAGGCAGATGTCTGCTACCCACTACTTCATGGGAGTAGGAACCTAGCTACACTCTGATTGAAGAAGGCCGTTGGAAAACGCTGTATTCAACTCAGGTACACGTGAGTTCAGGCTCAATGGTTACACATGCTATTCCCCCTACCTCTCCCAGCAACTAACATAAGGATGTTAGCAGCTACGTCTACAGTCAGGCAGGATGCGGGAGGGTTCTGCCCTGACCTCAGCTCTCACAGGGAAGCATGCCTAGAAGCCAGCTCTCAACTAGCTGCGTTCTTATCGCAGTGAGAAGGTAGCAGTATTCTGAGTCAGGAGGTTCCAAGATTACCACTATACTGCACCTGGAGATACCGTCCAGGTCTGCATTGTTAAGTTGCGATCTCACAAGCCTTTGACAAACGTCTCTGGTGAAGACGTGCGAAACTCACTCTGCAGGCAGTGTGGAACTCTGAGGGACTGAGGGTGAGCTCAGCTCTCAGAAGTAAGATGCTTTTGGACAAGGCGTTAGCTACATTCTCACATATATGGAACTTAGTATGTAGCACCAGTCTACCACAGGAATTACTAGGAAATCGCTGGATTGAGCTTGGAGGCACTAGTCTTGTGTGCCGGGAGACTCCAATTACCTCTCCCAACACTGCCGTCACGCAGCAGGTCTAGGCCTTTTAGAAGCGAAGGGTAACTGCAGGCAGGATGTGGAGGTACAGGCCGTAAGCTCAACTCTCAGAAGTAAGCATGGGAGGCAGATGTCTGCTACCCACTACTTCATGGGAGTAGGAACCTAGCTACACTCTGATTGAAGAAGGCCGTTGGAAAACGCTGTATTCAACTCAGGTACACGTGAGTTCAGGCTCAATGGTTACACATGCTATTCCCCCAACCTCTCCCAGCAACTAACATAAGGATGTTAGCAGCTACGTCTACAGTCAGGCAGGATGCGGGAGGGTTCTGCCCTGACCTCAGCTCTCACAGGGAAGCATGCCTAGAAGCCAGCTCTCAACTAGCTGCGTTCTTATCCCAGTGAGAAGGTAGCAGTATTCTGAGTCAGGAGGTGCCAAGATTACCACTATACTGCACCTGGAGATACCGTCCAGGTCTGCATTGTTAAGTTGCGTCTCACAAGCCTTTGACAAACGACTCTGGTGAAGACGTGCGAAACTCACTCTGCAGGCAGTGTGGAACTGTCAGGGACTGAGGCGTGAGCTCAACTTCTCAGAAGTAAGATGCTTTTGGACAAGGCGTTAGCTACATTCTCACATATATTGAACTTAGTATGTAGCACCAGTCTACCACAGGAATTACTAGGAAATCGCTGGATTGAGCTTGGAGGCACTAGTCTTGTGTGCCGGGAGACTCCAATTACCTCTCCCAACACTGCCGTCACGCAGCAGGTCTAGGCCTTTTAGAAGCGAAGGGTAACTGCAGGCAGGATGTGGAGGTACAGGCCGTAAGCTCAACTCTCAGAAGTAAGCATGGGAGGCAGATGTCTGCTACCCACTACTTCATGGGAGTAGGAACCTAGCTACACTCTGATTGAAGAAGGCCGTTGGAAAACGCTGTATTCAACTCAGGTACACGTGAGTTCAGGCTCAATGGTTACACATGCTATTCCCCCAACCTCTCCCAGCAACTAACATAAGGATGTTAGCAGCTACGTCTACAGTCAGGCAGGATGCGGGAGGGTTCTGCCCTGACCTCAGCTCTCACAGGGAAGCATGCCTAGAAGCCAGCTCTCAACTAGCTGCGTTCTTATCGCAGTGAGAAGGTAGCAGTATTCTGAGTCAGGAGGTGCCAAGATTACCACTATACTGCACCTGGAGATACCGTCCAGGTCTGCATTGTTAAGTTGCGTCTCACAAGCCTTTGACAAACGACTCTGGTGAAGACGTGCGAAACTCACTCTGCAGGCAGTGTGGAACTGTCAGGGACTGAGCGTGAGCTCAATTCTCAGAAGTAAAATGCTTTTGGACAAGGCGTTAGCTACATTCTCACATATATTGAACTTAGTATGTAGCACCAGTCTACCACAGGAATTACTAGGAAATCGCTGGATTGAGCTTGGAGGCACTAGTCTTGTGTGCCGGGAGACTCCAATTACCTCTCCCAACACTGCCGTCACGCAGCAGGTCTAGGCCTTTTAGAAGCGAAGGGTAACTGCAGGCAGGATGTGGAGGTACAGGCCGTAAGCTCAACTCTCAGAAGTAAGCATGGGAGGCAGATGTCTGCTACCCACTACTTCATGGGAGTAGGAACCTAGCTACACTCTGATTGAAGAAGGCCGTTGGAAAACGCTGTATTCAACTCAGGTACACGTGAGTTCAGGCTCAATGGTTACACATGCTATTCCCCCTACCTCTCCCAGCAACTAACATAAGGATGTTAGCAGCTACGTCTACAGTCAGGCAGGATGCGGGAGGGTTCTGCCCTGACCTCAGCTCTCACAGGGAAGCAAGCCTAGAAGCCAGCTCTCAACTAGCTGCGTTCTTATCCCAGTGAGAAGGTAGCAGTATTCTGAGTCAGGAGGTGCCAAGATTACCACTATACTGCACCTGGAGATACCGTCCAGGTCTGCATTGTTAAGTTGCGTCTCACAAGCCTTTGACAAACGACTCTGGTGAAGACGTGCGAAACTCACTCTGCAGGCAGTGTGGAACTGTCGAGGGACTGAGCGTGAGCTCAACTTCTCAGAAGTAAAATGCTTTTGGACAAGGCGTTAGCTACATTCTCACATATATGGAACTTAGTATGTAGCACCAGTCTACCACAGGAATTACTAGGAAATCGCTGGATTGAGCTTGGAGGCACTAGTCTTGTGTGCCGGGAGACTCCAATTACCTCTCCCAACACTGCCGTCACGCAGCAGGTCTAGGCCTTTTAGAAGCGAAGGGTAACTGCAGGCAGGATGTGGAGGTACAGGCCGTAAGCTCAACTCTCAGAAGTAAGCATGGGAGGCAGATGTCTGCTACCCACTACTTCATGGGAGTAGGAACCTAGCTACACTCTGATTGAAGAAGGCCGTTGGAAAACGCTGTATTCAACTCAGGTACACGTGAGTTCAGGCTCAATGGTTACACATGCTATTCCCCCTACCTCTCCCAGCAACTAACATAAGGATGTTAGCAGCTACGTCTACAGTCAGGCAGGATGCGGGAGGGTTCTGCCCTGACCTCAGCTCTCACAGGGAAGCATGCCTAGAAGCCAGCTCTCAACTAGCTGCGTTCTTATCCCAGTGAGAAGGTAGCAGTATTCTGAGTCAGGAGGTGCCAAGATTACCACTATACTGCACCTGGAGATACCGTCCAGGTCTGCATTGTTAAGTTGCGTCTCACAAGCCTTTGACAAACGACTCTGGTGAAGACGTGCGAAACTCACTCTGCAGGCAGTGTGGAACTCTGAGGGACTGAGGGTAAGCTCAGCTCTCAGAAGTAAGAAGCTTTTGGACAAGGCGTTAGCTACATTCTCACATATATGGAACTTAGTATGTAGCACCAGTCTACCACAGGAATTACTAGGAAATCGCTGGATTGAGCTTGGAGGCACTAGTCTTGTGTGCCGGGAGACTCCAATTACCTCTCCCAACACTGCCGTCACGCAGCAGGTCTAGGCCTTTTAGAAGCGAAGGGTAACTGCAGGCAGGATGTGGAGGTACAGGCCGTAAGCTCAACTCTCAGAAGTAAGCATGGGAGGCAGATGTCTGCTACCCACTACTTCATGGGAGTAGGAACCTAGCTACACTCTGATTGAAGAAGGCCGTTGGAAAACGCTGTATTCAACTCAGGTACACGTGAGTTCAGGCTCAATGGTTACACATGCTATTCCCCCTACCTCTCCCAGCAACTAACATAAGGATGTTAGCAGCTACGTCTACAGTCAGGCAGGATGCGGGAGGGTTCTGCCCTGACCTCAGCTCTCACAGGGAAGCATGCCTAGAAGCCAGCTCTCAACTAGCTGCGTTCTTATCCCAGTGAGAAGGTAGCAGTATTCTGAGTCAGGAGGTTCCAAGATTACCACTATACTGCACCTGGAGATACCGTCCAGGTCTGCATTGTTAAGTTGCGTCTCACAAGCGTTTGGCAAACGTCTCTGGTGAAGACGTGCGAAACTCACTCTGCAGGCAGTGTGGAACTCTGAGGGACTGAGGGTGAGCTCAGCTCTCAGAAGTAAGATGCTTTTGGACAAGGCGTTAGCTACATTCTCACATATATGGAACTTAGTATGTAGCACCAGTCTACCACAGGAATTACTAGGAAATCGCTGGATTGAGCTTGGAGGCACTAGTCTTGTGTGCCGGGAGACTCCAATTACCTCTCCCAACACTGCCGTCACGCAGCAGGTCTAGGCCTTTTAGAAGCGAAGGGTAACTGCAGGCAGGATGTGGAGGTACAGGCCGTAAGCTCAACTCTCAGAAGTAAGCATGGGAGGCAGATGTCTGCTACCCACTACTTCATGGGAGTAGGAACCTAGCTACACTCTGATTGAAGAAGGCCGTTGGAAAACGCTGTATTCAACTCAGGTACACGTGAGTTCAGGCTCAATGGTTACACATGCTATTCCCCCAACCTCTCCCAGCAACTAACATAAGGATGTTAGCAGCTACGTCTACAGTCAGGCAGGATGCGGGAGGGTTCTGCCCTGACCTCAGCTCTCACAGGGAAGCATGCCTAGAAGCCAGCTCTCAACTAGCTGCGTTCTTATCGCAGTGAGAAGGTAGCAGTATTCTGAGTCAGGAGGTGCCAAGATTACCACTATACTGCACCTGGAGATACCGTCCAGGTCTGCATTGTTAAGTTGCGTCTCACAAGCCTTTGACAAACGACTCTGGTGAAGACGTGCGAAACTCACTCTGCAGGCAGTGTGGAACTGTCAGGGACTGAGCGTGAGCTCAATTCTCAGAAGTAAAATGCTTTTGGACAAGGCGTTAGCTACATTCTCACATATATGGAACTTAGTATGTAGCACCAGTCTACCACAGGAATTACTAGGAAATCGCTGGATTGAGCTTGGAGGCACTAGTCTTGTGTGCCGGGAGACTCCAATTACCTCTCCCAACACTGCCGTCACGCAGCAGGTCTAGGCCTTTTAGAAGCGAAGGGTAACTGCAGGCAGGATGTGGAGGTACAGGCCGTAAGCTCAACTCTCAGAAGTAAGCATGGGAGGCAGATGTCTGCTACCCACTACTTCATGGGAGTAGGAACCTAGCTACACTCTGATTGAAGAAGGCCGTTGGAAAACGCTGTATTCAACTCAGGTACACGTGAGTTCAGGCTCAATGGTTACACATGCTATTCCCCCAACCTCTCCCAGCAACTAACATAAGGATGTTAGCAGCTACGTCTACAGTCAGGCAGGATGCGGGAGGGTTCTGCCCTGACCTCAGCTCTCACAGGGAAGCATGCCTAGAAGCCAGCTCTCAACTAGCTGCGTTCTTATCCAGTGAGAAGGTAGCAGTATTCTGAGTCAGGAGGTGCCAAGATTACCACTATACTGCACCTGGAGATACCGTCCAGGTCTGCATTGTTAAGTTGCGTCTCACAAGCCTTTGACAAACGACTCTGGTGAAGACGTGCGAAACTCACTCTGCAGGCAGTGTGGAACTGTCGAGGGACTGAGGCGTGAGCTCAATTCTCAGAAGTAAGATGCTTTTGGACAAGGCGTTAGCTACATTCTCACATATATGGAACTTAGTATGTAGCACCAGTCTACCACAGGAATTACTAGGAAATCGCTGGATTGAGCTTGGAGGCACTAGTCTTGTGTGCCGGGAGACTCCAATTACCTCTCCCAACACTGCCGTCACGCAGCAGGTCTAGGCCTTTTAGAAGCGAAGGGTAACTGCAGGCAGGATGTGGAGGTACAGGCCGTAAGCTCAACTCTCAGAAGTAAGCATGGGAGGCAGATGTCTGCTACCCACTACTTCATGGGAGTAGGAACCTAGCTACACTCTGATTGAAGAAGGCCGTTGGAAAACGCTGTATTCAACTCAGGTACACGTGAGTTCAGGCTCAATGGTTACACATGCTATTCCCCCTACCTCTCCCAGCAACTAACATAAGGATGTTAGCAGCTACGTCTACAGTCAGGCAGGATGCGGGAGGGTTCTGCCCTGACCTCAGCTCTCACAGGGAAGCATGCCTAGAAGCCAGCTCTCAACTAGCTGCGTTCTTATCGCAGTGAGAAGGTAGCAGTATTCTGAGTCAGGAGGTTCCAAGATTACCACTATACTGCACCTGGAGATACCGTCCAGGTCTGCATTGTTAAGTTGCGATCTCACAAGCCTTTGACAAACGTCTCTGGTGAAGACGTGCGAAACTCACTCTGCAGGCAGTGTGGAACTCTGAGGGACTGAGGGTGAGCTCAGCTTTCAGAAGTAAGATGCTTTTGGACAAGGCGTTAGCTACATTCTCACATATATGGAACTTAGTATGTAGCACCAGTCTACCACAGGAATTACTAGGAAATCGCTGGATTGAGCTTGGAGGCACTAGTCTTGTGTGCCGGGAGACTCCAATTACCTCTCCCAACACTGCCGTCACGCAGCAGGTCTAGGCCTTTTAGAAGCGAAGGGTAACTGCAGGCAGGATGTGGAGGTACAGGCCGTAAGCTCAACTCTCAGAAGTAAGCATGGGAGGCAGATGTCTGCTACCCACTACTTCATGGGAGTAGGAACCTAGCTACACTCTGATTGAAGAAGGCCGTTGGAAAACGCTGTATTCAACTCAGGTACACGTGAGTTCAGGCTCAATGGTTACACATGCTATTCCCCCTACCTCTCCCAGCAACTAACATAAGGATGTTAGCAGCTACGTCTACAGTCAGGCAGGATGCGGGAGGGTTCTGCCCTGACCTCAGCTCTCACAGGGAAGCATGCCTAGAAGCCAGCTCTCAACTAGCTGCGTTCTTATCCCAGTGAGAAGGTAGCAGTATTCTGAGTCAGGAGGTTCCAAGATTACCACTATACTGCACCTGGAGATACCGTCCAGGTCTGCATTGTTAAGTTGCGATCTCACAAGCCTTTGACAAACGTCTCTGGTGAAGACGTGCGAAACTCACTCTGCAGGCAGTGTGGAACTGTGAGGGACTGAGGGTGAGCTCAACTCTCAGAAGTAAGAATGCTTTTGGACAAGGCGTTAGCTACATTCTCACATATATGGAACTTAGTATGTAGCACCAGTCTACCACAGGAATTACTAGGAAATCGCTGGATTGAGCTTGGAGGCACTAGTCTTGTGTGCCGGGAGACTCCAATTACCTCTCCCAACACTGCCGTCACGCAGCAGGTCTAGGCCTTTTAGAAGCGAAGGGTAACTGCAGGCAGGATGTGGAGGTACAGGCCGTAAGCTCAACTCTCAGAAGTAAGCATGGGAGGCAGATGTCTGCTACCCACTACTTCATGGGAGTAGGAACCTAGCTACACTCTGATTGAAGAAGGCCGTTGGAAAACGCTGTATTCAACTCAGGTACACGTGAGTTCAGGCTCAATGGTTACACATGCTATTCCCCCAACCTCTCCCAGCAACTAACATAAGGATGTTAGCAGCTACGTCTACAGTCAGGCAGGATGCGGGAGGGTTCTGCCCTGACCTCAGCTCTCACAGGGAAGCATGCCTAGAAGCCAGCTCTCAACTAGCTGCGTTCTTATCGCAGTGAGAAGGTAGCAGTATTCTGAGTCAGGAGGTGCCAAGATTACCACTATACTGCACCTGGAGATACCGTCCAGGTCTGCATTGTTAAGTTGCGTCTCACAAGCCTTTGACAAACGACTCTGGTGAAGACGTGCGAAACTCACTCTGCAGGCAGTGTGGAACTGTCAGGGACTGAGCGTGAGCTCAATTCTCAGAAGTAAAATGCTTTTGGACAAGGCGTTAGCTACATTCTCACATATATTGAACTTAGTATGTAGCACCAGTCTACCACAGGAATTACTAGGAAATCGCTGGATTGAGCTTGGAGGCACTAGTCTTGTGTGCCGGGAGACTCCAATTACCTCTCCCAACACTGCCGTCACGCAGCAGGTCTAGGCCTTTTAGAAGCGAAGGGTAACTGCAGGCAGGATGTGGAGGTACAGGCCGTAAGCTCAACTCTCAGAAGTAAGCATGGGAGGCAGATGTCTGCTACCCACTACTTCATGGGAGTAGGAACCTAGCTACACTCTGATTGAAGAAGGCCGTTGGAAAACGCTGTATTCAACTCAGGTACACGTGAGTTCAGGCTCAATGGTTACACATGCTATTCCCCCTAACCTCTCCCAGCAACTAACATAAGGATGTTAGCAGCTACGTCTACAGTCAGGCAGGATGCGGGAGGGTTCTGCCCTGACCTCAGCTCTCACAGGGAAGCATGCCTAGAAGCCAGCTCTCAACTAGCTGCGTTCTTATCCCAGTGGAAGGTAGCAGTATTCTGAGTCAGGAGATTCAAAGATTACCACTATACTGCACCTGGAGATACCGTCCAGGTCTGCATTGTTAAGTTGCGATCTCACAAGCCTTTGACAAACGTCTCTGGTGAAGACGTGCGAAACTCACTCTGCAGGCAGTGTGGAACTCTGAGGGACTGAGGGTGAGCTCAGCTCTCAGAAGTAAGATGCTTTTGGACAAGGCGTTAGCTACATTCTCACATATATGGAACTTAGTATGTAGCACCAGTCTACCACAGGAATTACTAGGAAATCGCTGGATTGAGCTTGGAGGCACTAGTCTTGTGTGCCGGGAGACTCCAATTACCTCTCCCAACACTGCCGTCACGCAGCAGGTCTAGGCCTTTTAGAAGCGAAGGGTAACTGCAGGCAGGATGTGGAGGTACAGGCCGTAAGCTCAACTCTCAGAAGTAAGCATGGGAGGCAGATGTCTGCTACCCACTACTTCATGGGAGTAGGAACCTAGCTACACTCTGATTGAAGAAGGCCGTTGGAAAACGCTGTATTCAACTCAGGTACACGTGAGTTCAGGCTCAATGGTTACACATGCTATTCCCCCAACCTCTCCCAGCAACTAACATAAGGATGTTAGCAGCTACGTCTACAGTCAGGCAGGATGCGGGAGGGTTCTGCCCTGACCTCAGCTCTCACAGGGAAGCATGCCTAGAAGCCAGCTCTCAACTAGCTGCGTTCTTATCGCAGTGAGAAGGTAGCAGTATTCTGAGTCAGGAGGTGCCAAGATTACCACTATACTGCACCTGGAGATACCGTCCAGGTCTGCATTGTTAAGTTGCGTCTCACAAGCCTTTGACAAACGACTCTGGTGAAGACGTGCGAAACTCACTCTGCAGGCAGTGTGGAACTGTCAGGGACTGAGCGTGAGCTCAATTCTCAGAAGTAAGAATGCTTTTGGACAAGGCGTTAGCTACATTCTCACATATATGGAACTTAGTATGTAGCACCAGTCTACCACAGGAATTACTAGGAAATCGCTGGATTGAGCTTGGAGGCACTAGTCTTGTGTGCCGGGAGACTCCAATTACCTCTCCCAACACTGCCGTCACGCAGCAGGTCTAGGCCTTTTAGAAGCGAAGGGTAACTGCAGGCAGGATGTGGAGGTACAGGCCGTAAGCTCAACGCTCAGAAGTAAGCATGGGAGGCAGATGTCTGCTACCCACTACTTCATGGGAGTAGGAACCTAGCTACACTCTGATTGAAGAAGGCCGTTGGAAAACGCTGTATTCAACTCAGGTACACGTGAGTTCAGGCTCAATGGTTACACATGCTATTCCCCCTACCTCTCCCAGCAACTAACATAAGGATGTTAGCAGCTACGTCTACAGTCAGGCAGGATGCGGGAGGGTTCTGCCCTGACCTCAGCTCTCACAGGGAAGCATGCCTAGAAGCCAGCTCTCAACTAGCTGCGTTCTTATCCCAGTGAGAAGGTAGCAGTATTCTGAGTCAGGAGGTGCCAAGATTACCACTATACTGCACCTGGAGATACCGTCCAGGTCTGCATTGTTAAGTTGCGTCTCACAAGCCTTTGACAAACGATCTCTGGTGAAGACGTGCGAAACTCACTCTGCAGGCAGTGTGGAACTGTGAGGGACTGAGCGTGAGCTCAACTCTCAGAAGTAAGATGCTTTTGGACAAGGCGTTAGCTACATTCTCACATATATGGAACTTAGTATGTAGCACCAGTCTACCACAGGAATTACTAGGAAATCGCTGGATTGAGCTTGGAGGCACTAGTCTTGTGTGCCGGGAGACTCCAATTACCTCTCCCAACACTGCCGTCACGCAGCAGGTCTAGGCCTTTTAGAAGCGAAGGGTAACTGCAGGCAGGATGTGGAGGTACAGGCCGTAAGCTCAACTCTCAGAAGTAAGCATGGGAGGCAGATGTCTGCTACCCACTACTTCATGGGAGTAGGAACCTAGCTACACTCTGATTGAAGAAGGCCGTTGGAAAACGCTGTATTCAACTCAGGTACACGTGAGTTCAGGCTCAATGGTTACACATGCTATTCCCCCTACCTCTCCCAGCAACTAACATAAGGATGTTAGCAGCTACGTCTACAGTCAGGCAGGATGCGGGAGGGTTCTGCCCTGACCTCAGCTCTCACAGGGAAGCATGCCTAGAAGCCAGCTCTCAACTAGCTGCGTTCTTATCCCAGTGAGAAGGTAGCAGTATTCTGAGTCAGGAGGTTCCAAGATTACCACTATACTGCACCTGGAGATACCGTCCAGGTCTGCATTGTTAAGTTGCGATCTCACAAGCCTTTGACAAACGTCTCTGGTGAAGACGTGCGAAACTCACTCTGCAGGCAGTGTGGAACTCTGAGGGACTGAGGGTGAGCTCAGCTCTCAGAAGTAAGATGCTTTTGGACAAGGCGTTAGCTACATTCTCACATATATGGAACTTAGTATGTAGCACCAGTCTACCACAGGAATTACTAGGAAATCGCTGGATTGAGCTTGGAGGCACTAGTCTTGTGTGCCGGGAGACTCCAATTACCTCTCCCAACACTGCCGTCACGCAGCAGGTCTAGGCCTTTTAGAAGCGAAGGGTAACTGCAGGCAGGATGTGGAGGTACAGGCCGTAAGCTCAACTCTCAGAAGTAAGCATGGGAGGCAGATGTCTGCTACCCACTACTTCATGGGAGTAGGAACCTAGCTACACTCTGATTGAAGAAGGCCGTTGGAAAACGCTGTATTCAACTCAGGTACACGTGAGTTCAGGCTCAATGGTTACACATGCTATTCCCCCTACCTCTCCCAGCAACTAACATAAGGATGTTAGCAGCTACGTCTACAGTCAGGCAGGATGCGGGAGGGTTCTGCCCTGACCTCAGCTCTCACAGGGAAGCATGCCTAGAAGCCAGCTCTCAACTAGCTGCGTTCTTATCGCAGTGAGAAGGTAGCAGTATTCTGAGTCAGGAGGTTCCAAGATTACCACTATACTGCACCTGGAGATACCGTCCAGGTCTGCATTGTTAAGTTGCGTCTCACAAGCCTTTGACAAACGTCTCTGGTGAAGACGTGCGAAACTCACTCTGCAGGCAGTGTGGAACTGTCGAGGGACTGAGGGTGAGCTCAACTTCTCAGAAGTAAGATGCTTTTGGACAAGGCGTTAGCTACATTCTCACATATATGGAACTTAGTATGTAGCACCAGTCTACCACAGGAATTACTAGGAAATCGCTGGATTGAGCTTGGAGGCACTAGTCTTGTGTGCCGGGAGACTCCAATTACCTCTCCCAACACTGCCGTCACGCAGCAGGTCTAGGCCTTTTAGAAGCGAAGGGTAACTGCAGGCAGGATGTGGAGGTACAGGCCGTAAGCTCAACTCTCAGAAGTAAGCATGGGAGGCAGATGTCTGCTACCCACTACTTCATGGGAGTAGGAACCTAGCTACACTCTGATTGAAGAAGGCCGTTGGAAAACGCTGTATTCAACTCAGGTACACGTGAGTTCAGGCTCAATGGTTACACATGCTATTCCCCCAACCTCTCCCAGCAACTAACATAAGGATGTTAGCAGCTACGTCTACAGTCAGGCAGGATGCGGGAGGGTTCTGCCCTGACCTCAGCTCTCACAGGGAAGCATGCCTAGAAGCCAGCTCTCAACTAGCTGCGTTCTTATCCCAGTGAGAAGGTAGCAGTATTCTGAGTCAGGAGGTGCCAAGATTACCACTATACTGCACCTGGAGATACCGTCCAGGTCTGCATTGTTAAGTTGCGTCTCACAAGCCTTTGACAAACGTACTCTGGTGAAGACGTGCGAAACTCACTCTGCAGGCAGTGTGGAACTGTGAGGGACTGAGCGTGAGCTCAATTCTCAGAAGTAAGATGCTTTTGGACAAGGCGTTAGCTACATTCTCACATATATGGAACTTAGTATGTAGCACCAGTCTACCACAGGAATTACTAGGAAATCGCTGGATTGAGCTTGGAGGCACTAGTCTTGTGTGCCGGGAGACTCCAATTACCTCTCCCAACACTGCCGTCACGCAGCAGGTCTAGGCCTTTTAGAAGCGAAGGGTAACTGCAGGCAGGATGTGGAGGTACAGGCCGTAAGCTCAACTCTCAGAAGTAAGCATGGGAGGCAGATGTCTGCTACCCACTACTTCATGGGAGTAGGAACCTAGCTACACTCTGATTGAAGAAGGCCGTTGGAAAACGCTGTATTCAACTCAGGTACACGTGAGTTCAGGCTCAATGGTTACACATGCTATTCCCCCCAACCTCTCCCAGCAACTAACATAAGGATGTTAGCAGCTACGTCTACAGTCAGGCAGGATGCGGGAGGGTTCTGCCCTGACCTCAGCTCTCACAGGGAAGCATGCCTAGAAGCCAGCTCTCAACTAGCTGCGTTCTTATCCCAGTGAGAAGGTAGCAGTATTCTGAGTCAGGAGGTGCCAAGATTACCACTATACTGCACCTGGAGATACCGTCCAGGTCTGCATTGTTAAGTTGCATCTCACAAGCGTCTGGGAAACGTCTCTGGTGAAGACGTGCGAAACTCACTCTGCAGGCAGTGTGGAACTCTGAGGGACTGAGGGTGAGCTCAGCTCTCAGAAGTAAGATGCTTTTGGACAAGGCGTTAGCTACATTCTCACATATATGGAACTTAGTATGTAGCACCAGTCTACCACAGGAATTACTAGGAAATCGCTGGATTGAGCTTGGAGGCACTAGTCTTGTGTGCCGGGAGACTCCAATTACCTCTCCCAACACTGCCGTCACGCAGCAGGTCTAGGCCTTTTAGAAGCGAAGGGTAACTGCAGGCAGGATGTGGAGGTACAGGCCGTAAGCTCAACGCTCAGAAGTAAGCATGGGAGGCAGATGTCTGCTACCCACTACTTCATGGGAGTAGGAACCTAGCTACACTCTGATTGAAGAAGGCCGTTGGAAAACGCTGTATTCAACTCAGGTACACGTGAGTTCAGGCTCAATGGTTACACATGCTATTCCCCCTACCTCTCCCAGCAACTAACATAAGGATGTTAGCAGCTACGTCTACAGTCAGGCAGGATGCGGGAGGGTTCTGCCCTGACCTCAGCTCTCACAGGGAAGCATGCCTAGAAGCCAGCTCTCAACTAGCTGCGTTCTTATCCCAGTGAGAAGGTAGCAGTATTCTGAGTCAGGAGGTTCCAAGATTACCACTATACTGCACCTGGAGATACCGTCCAGGTCTGCATTGTTAAGTTGCGATCTCACAAGCCTTTGACAAACGTCTCTGGTGAAGACGTGCGAAACTCACTCTGCAGGCAGTGTGGAACTCTGAGGGACTGAGGGTAAGCTCAGCTCTCAGAAGTAAGAAGCTTTTGGACAAGGCGTTAGCTACATTCTCACATATATGGAACTTAGTATGTAGCACCAGTCTACCACAGGAATTACTAGGAAATCGCTGGATTGAGCTTGGAGGCACTAGTCTTGTGTGCCGGGAGACTCCAATTACCTCTCCCAACACTGCCGTCACGCAGCAGGTCTAGGCCTTTTAGAAGCGAAGGGTAACTGCAGGCAGGATGTGGAGGTACAGGCCGTAAGCTCAACTCTCAGAAGTAAGCATGGGAGGCAGATGTCTGCTACCCACTACTTCATGGGAGTAGGAACCTAGCTACACTCTGATTGAAGAAGGCCGTTGGAAAACGCTGTATTCAACTCAGGTACACGTGAGTTCAGGCTCAATGGTTACACATGCTATTCCCCCTAACCTCTCCCAGCAACTAACATAAGGATGTTAGCAGCTACGTCTACAGTCAGGCAGGATGCGGGAGGGTTCTGCCCTGACCTCAGCTCTCACAGGGAAGCAAGCCTAGAAGCCAGCTCTCAACTAGCTGCGTTCTTATCCCAGTGAGAAGGTAGCAGTATTCTGAGTCAGGAGGTTCCAAGATTACCACTATACTGCACCTGGAGATACCGTCCAGGTCTGCATTGTTAAGTTGCGTCTCACAAGCCTTTGACAAACGTCTCTGGTGAAGACGTGCGAAACTCACTCTGCAGGCAGTGTGGAACTCTGAGGGACTGAGGGTGAGCTCAGCTCTCAGAAGTAAGATGCTTTTGGACAAGGCGTTAGCTACATTCTCACATATATGGAACTTAGTATGTAGCACCAGTCTACCACAGGAATTACTAGGAAATCGCTGGATTGAGCTTGGAGGCACTAGTCTTGTGTGCCGGGAGACTCCAATTACCTCTCCCAACACTGCCGTCACGCAGCAGGTCTAGGCCTTTTAGAAGCGAAGGGTAACTGCAGGCAGGATGTGGAGGTACAGGCCGTAAGCTCAACTCTCAGAAGTAAGCATGGGAGGCAGATGTCTGCTACCCACTACTTCATGGGAGTAGGAACCTAGCTACACTCTGATTGAAGAAGGCCGTTGGAAAACGCTGTATTCAACTCAGGTACACGTGAGTTCAGGCTCAATGGTTACACATGCTATTCCCCCAACCTCTCCCAGCAACTAACATAAGGATGTTAGCAGCTACGTCTACAGTCAGGCAGGATGCGGGAGGGTTCTGCCCTGACCTCAGCTCTCACAGGGAAGCAAGCCTAGAAGCCAGCTCTCAACTAGCTGCGTTCTTATCCCAGTGAGAAGGTAGCAGTATTCTGAGTCAGGAGGTGCCAAGATTACCACTATACTGCACCTGGAGATACCGTCCAGGTCTGCATTGTTAAGTTGCGTCTCACAAGCCTTTGACAAACGTCTCTGGTGAAGACGTGCGAAACTCACTCTGCAGGCAGTGTGGAAATGTGAGGGCCTGAGGGTGAGCTCAACTCTCAGAAGTAAGATGCTTTTGGACAAGGCGTTAGCTACATTCTCACATATATGGAACTTAGTATGTAGCACCAGTCTACCACAGGAATTACTAGGAAATCGCTGGATTGAGCTTGGAGGCACTAGTCTTGTGTGCCGGGAGACTCCAATTACCTCTCCCAACACTGCCGTCACGCAGCAGGTCTAGGCCTTTTAGAAGCGAAGGGTAACTGCAGGCAGGATGTGGAGGTACAGGCCGTAAGCTCAACTCTCAGAAGTAAGCATGGGAGGCAGATGTCTGCTACCCACTACTTCATGGGAGTAGGAACCTAGCTACACTCTGATTGAAGAAGGCCGTTGGAAAACGCTGTATTCAACTCAGGTACACGTGAGTTCAGGCTCAATGGTTACACATGCTATTCCCCCTAACCTCTCCCAGCAACTAACATAAGGATGTTAGCAGCTACGTCTACAGTCAGGCAGGATGCGGGAGGGTTCTGCCCTGACCTCAGCTCTCACAGGGAAGCAAGCCTAGAAGCCAGCTCTCAACTAGCTGCGTTCTTATCCCAGTGAGAAGGTAGCAGTATTCTGAGTCAGGAGGTGCCAAGATTACCACTATACTGCACCTGGAGATACCGTCCAGGTCTGCATTGTTAAGTTGCGATCTCACAAGCCTTTGACAAACGTCTCTGGTGAAGACGTGCGAAACTCACTCTGCAGGCAGTGTGGAACTCTGAGGGACTGAGGGTGAGCTCAGCTCTCAGAAGTAAGATGCTTTTGGACAAGGCGTTAGCTACATTCTCACATATATGGAACTTAGTATGTAGCACCAGTCTACCACAGGAATTACTAGGAAATCGCTGGATTGAGCTTGGAGGCACTAGTCTTGTGTGCCGGGAGACTCCAATTACCTCTCCCAACACTGCCGTCACGCAGCAGGTCTAGGCCTTTTAGAAGCGAAGGGTAACTGCAGGCAGGATGTGGAGGTACAGGCCGTAAGCTCAACTCTCAGAAGTAAGCATGGGAGGCAGATGTCTGCTACCCACTACTTCATGGGAGTAGGAACCTAGCTACACTCTGATTGAAGAAGGCCGTTGGAAAACGCTGTATTCAACTCAGGTACACGTGAGTTCAGGCTCAATGGTTACACATGCTATTCCCCCAACCTCTCCCAGCAACTAACATAAGGATGTTAGCAGCTACGTCTACAGTCAGGCAGGATGCGGGAGGGTTCTGCCCTGACCTCAGCTCTCACAGGGAAGCATGCCTAGAAGCCAGCTCTCAACTAGCTGCGTTCTTATCGCAGTGAGAAGGTAGCAGTATTCTGAGTCAGGAGGTGCCAAGATTACCACTATACTGCACCTGGAGATACCGTCCAGGTCTGCATTGTTAAGTTGCGTCTCACAAGCCTTTGACAAACGACTCTGGTGAAGACGTGCGAAACTCACTCTGCAGGCAGTGTGGAACTGTCAGGGACTGAGCGTGAGCTCAATTCTCAGAAGTAAAATGCTTTTGGACAAGGCGTTAGCTACATTCTCACATATATTGAACTTAGTATGTAGCACCAGTCTACCACAGGAATTACTAGGAAATCGCTGGATTGAGCTTGGAGGCACTAGTCTTGTGTGCCGGGAGACTCCAATTACCTCTCCCAACACTGCCGTCACGCAGCAGGTCTAGGCCTTTTAGAAGCGAAGGGTAACTGCAGGCAGGATGTGGAGGTACAGGCCGTAAGCTCAACTCTCAGAAGTAAGCATGGGAGGCAGATGTCTGCTACCCACTACTTCATGGGAGTAGGAACCTAGCTACACTCTGATTGAAGAAGGCCGTTGGAAAACGCTGTATTCAACTCAGGTACACGTGAGTTCAGGCTCAATGGTTACACATGCTATTCCCCCTACCTCTCCCAGCAACTAACATAAGGATGTTAGCAGCTACGTCTACAGTCAGGCAGGATGCGGGAGGGTTCTGCCCTGACCTCAGCTCTCACAGGGAAGCATGCCTAGAAGCCAGCTCTCAACTAGCTGCGTTCTTATCGCAGTGAGAAGGTAGCAGTATTCTGAGTCAGGAGGTTCCAAGATTACCACTATACTGCACCTGGAGATACCGTCCAGGTCTGCATTGTTAAGTTGCGATCTCACTAAGCCTTTGACAAACGTCTCTGGTGAAGACGTGCGAAACTCACTCTGCAGGCAGTGTGGAACTCTGAGGGACTGAGGGTGAGCTCTGCCCTCAGAAGTAAGATGCTTTTGGACAAGGCGTTAGCTACATTCTCACATATATGGAACTTAGTATGTAGCACCAGTCTACCACAGGAATTACTAGGAAATCGCTGGATTGAGCTTGGAGGCACTAGTCTTGTGTGCCGGGAGACTCCAATTACCTCTCCCAACACTGCCGTCACGCAGCAGGTCTAGGCCTTTTAGAAGCGAAGGGTAACTGCAGGCAGGATGTGGAGGTACAGGCCGTAAGCTCAACTCTCAGAAGTAAGCATGGGAGGCAGATGTCTGCTACCCACTACTTCATGGGAGTAGGAACCTAGCTACACTCTGATTGAAGAAGGCCGTTGGAAAACGCTGTATTCAACTCAGGTACACGTGAGTTCAGGCTCAATGGTTACACATGCTATTCCCCCTAACCTCTCCCAGCAACTAACATAAGGATGTTAGCAGCTACGTCTACAGTCAGGCAGGATGCGGGAGGGTTCTGCCCTGACCTCAGCTCTCACAGGGAAGCATGCCTAGAAGCCAGCTCTCAACTAGCTGCGTTCTTATCCCAGTGGAAGGTAGCAGTATTCTGAGTCAGGAGATTCCAAGATTACCACTATACTGCACCTGGAGATACCGTCCAGGTCTGCATTGTTAAGTTGCGTCTCACAAGCCTTTGACAAACGACTCTGGTGAAGACGTGCGAAACTCACTCTGCAGGCAGTGTGGAACTGTGAGGGACTGAGCGTGAGCTCAACTCTGAGAAGTAAAATGCTTTTGGACAAGGCGTTAGCTACATTCTCACATATATGGAACTTAGTATGTAGCACCAGTCTACCACAGGAATTACTAGGAAATCGCTGGATTGAGCTTGGAGGCACTAGTCTTGTGTGCCGGGAGACTCCAATTACCTCTCCCAACACTGCCGTCACGCAGCAGGTCTAGGCCTTTTAGAAGCGAAGGGTAACTGCAGGCAGGATGTGGAGGTACAGGCCGTAAGCTCAACTCTCAGAAGTAAGCATGGGAGGCAGATGTCTGCTACCCACTACTTCATGGGAGTAGGAACCTAGCTACACTCTGATTGAAGAAGGCCGTTGGAAAACGCTGTATTCAACTCAGGTACACGTGAGTTCAGGCTCAATGGTTACACATGCTATTCCCCCAACCTCTCCCAGCAACTAACATAAGGATGTTAGCAGCTACGTCTACAGTCAGGCAGGATGCGGGAGGGTTCTGCCCTGACCTCAGCTCTCACAGGGAAGCATGCCTAGAGCCAGCTCTCATCTAGCTGCGTTCTTATCGCAGTGAGAAGGTAGCAGTATTCTGAGTCAGGAGGTGCCAAGATTACCACTATACTGCACCTGGAGATACCGTCCAGGTCTGCATTGTTAAGTTGCGTCTCACAAGCCTTTGACAAACGACTCTGGTGAAGACGTGCGAAACTCACTCTGCAGGCAGTGTGGAACTTTGAGGGACTGAGGGTGAGCTCAATTCTCAGAAGTAAGATGCTTTTGGACAAGGCGTTAGCTACATTCTCACATATATGGAACTTAGTATGTAGCACCAGTCTACCACAGGAATTACTAGGAAATCGCTGGATTGAGCTTGGAGGCACTAGTCTTGTGTGCCGGGAGACTCCAATTACCTCTCCCAACACTGCCGTCACGCAGCAGGTCTAGGCCTTTTAGAAGCGAAGGGTAACTGCAGGCAGGATGTGGAGGTACAGGCCGTAAGCTCAACTCTCAGAAGTAAGCATGGGAGGCAGATGTCTGCTACCCACTACTTCATGGGAGTAGGAACCTAGCTACACTCTGATTGAAGAAGGCCGTTGGAAAACGCTGTATTCAACTCAGGTACACGTGAGTTCAGGCTCAATGGTTACACATGCTATTCCCCCTACCTCTCCCAGCAACTAACATAAGGATGTTAGCAGCTACGTCTACAGTCAGGCAGGATGCGGGAGGGTTCTGCCCTGACCTCAGCTCTCACAGGGAAGCATGCCTAGAAGCCAGCTCTCAACTAGCTGCGTTCTTATCCCAGTGGAAGGTAGCAGATTTCTGAGTCAGGAGATTCCAAGATTACCACTATACTGCACCTGGAGATACCGTCCAGGTCTGCATTGTTAAGTTGCGACTCACTAGCCTTTGACAAACGTCTCTGGTGAAGACGTGCGAAACTCACTCTGCAGGCAGTGTGGAACTCTGAGGGACTGAGGGTAAGCTCAGCTCTCAGAAGTAAGAAGCTTTTGGACAAGGCGTTAGCTACATTCTCACATATATGGAACTTAGTATGTAGCACCAGTCTACCACAGGAATTACTAGGAAATCGCTGGATTGAGCTTGGAGGCACTAGTCTTGTGTGCCGGGAGACTCCAATTACCTCTCCCAACACTGCCGTCACGCAGCAGGTCTAGGCCTTTTAGAAGCGAAGGGTAACTGCAGGCAGGATGTGGAGGTACAGGCCGTAAGCTCAACTCTCAGAAGTAAGCATGGGAGGCAGATGTCTGCTACCCACTACTTCATGGGAGTAGGAACCTAGCTACACTCTGATTGAAGAAGGCCGTTGGAAAACGCTGTATTCAACTCAGGTACACGTGAGTTCAGGCTCAATGGTTACACATGCTATTCCCCCTACCTCTCCCAGCAACTAACATAAGGATGTTAGCAGCTACGTCTACAGTCAGGCAGGATGCGGGAGGGTTCTGCCCTGACCTCAGCTCTCACAGGGAAGCAATGCCTAGAAGCCAGCTCTCAACTAGCTGCGTTCTTATCCCAGTGAGAAGGTAGCAGTATTCTGAGTCAGGAGGTGCCAAGATTACCACTATACTGCACCTGGAGATACCGTCCAGGTCTGCATTGTTAAGTTGCGTCTCACAAGCCTTTGACAAACGACTCTGGTGAAGACGTGCGAAACTCACTCTGCAGGCAGTGTGGAACTCTGAGGGACTGAGGGTAAGCTCAGCTCTCAGAAGTAAGAAGCTTTTGGACAAGGCGTTAGCTACATTCTCACATATATTGAACTTAGTATGTAGCACCAGTCTACCACAGGAATTACTAGGAATCGCTGGATTGAGCTTGGAGGCACTAGTCTTGTGTGCCGGGAGACTCCAATTACCTCTCCCAACACTGCCGTCACGCAGCAGGTCTAGGCCTTTTAGAAGCGAAGGGTAACTGCAGGCAGGATGTGGAGGTACAGGCCGTAAGCTCAACGCTCAGAAGTAAGCATGCGAGGCAGATGTCTGCTACCCACTACTTCATGGGAGTAGGAACCTAGCTAGACTCTGATTGAAGAAGGCCGTTGGAAAACGCTGTATTCAACTCAGGTACACGTGAGTTCAGGCTCAATGGTTACACATGCTATTCCCCCAACCTCTCCCAGCAACTAACATAAGGATGTTAGCAGCTACGTCTACAGTCAGGCAGGATGCGGGAGGGTTCTGCCCTGACCTCAGCTCTCACAGGGAAGCATGCCTGGAAGCCAGCTCTCAACTAGCTGCGTTCTTATCGCAGTGAGAAGGTAGCAGTGTTCTGAGTCAGGAGGTGCCAAGATTACCACTATACTGCACCTGGAGATACCGTCCAGGTCTGCATTGTTAAGTTGCGTCTCACAAGCCTTTGACAAACGACTCTGGTGAAGACGTGCGAAACTCACTCTGCAGGCAGTGTGGAACCGTCAGGGACTGAGCGTGAGCTCAATTCTCAGAAGTAAAATGCTTTTGGACAAGGCGTTAGCTACATTCTCACATATATTGAACTTAGTATGTAGCACCAGTCTACCACAGGAATTACTAGGAAATCGCTGGATTGAGCTTGGAGGCACTAGTCTTGTGTGCCGGGAGACTCCAATTACCTCTCCCAACACTGCCGTCACGCAGCAGGTCTAGGCCTTTTAGAAGCGAAGGGTAACTGCAGGCAGGATGTGGAGGTACAGGCCGTAAGCTCAACTCTCAGAAGTAAGCATGGGAGGCAGATGTCTGCTACCCACTACTTCATGGGAGTAGGAACCTAGCTACACTCTGATTGAAGAAGGCCGTTGGAAAACGCTGTATTCAACTCAGGTACACGTGAGTTCAGGCTCAATGGTTACACATGCTATTCCCCCTACCTCTCCCAGCAACTAACATAAGGATGTTAGCAGCTACGTCTACAGTCAGGCAGGATGCGGGAGGGTTCTGCCCTGACCTCAGCTCTCACAGGGAAGCATGCCTAGAAGCCAGCTCTCAACTAGCTGCGTTCTTATCCCAGTGAGAAGGTAGCAGTATTCTGAGTCAGGAGATTCCAAAGATTACCACTATACTGCACCTGGAGATACCGTCCAGGTCGGCATTGTAAGTTGCGATCTCACTAAGCCTTTGACAAACGTCTCTGGTGAAGACGTGCGAAACTCACTCTGCAGGCATTGTGGAAATGTGAGGGCCTGAGGGTGAGCTCAACTCTCAGAAGTAAGATGCTTTTGGACAAGGCGTTAGCTACATTCTCACATATATGGAACTTAGTATGTAGCACCAGTCTACCACAGGAAATTACTAGTAAATCGCTGGATTGAGCTTGGAGGCACTAGTCCTTGTGTGCCGGGAGACTCCAAGGTAACTCTCCCAACACTGCCGTCACGCAGCAGGTCTAGGCCTTTTAGAAGCGAAGGGTAACTGCAGGCAGGAATGTGGAGGTACAGGCCGTAAGCTCAACTCTCAGAAGTAAGCATGGGAGGCAGATGTCTGCTACCCACTACTTCATGGGAGTAGGGAACCTAGCTACACTCTGATTGAAGAAGGCCGTTGGAAAACGCTGTAATTCAACTCAGGTACACGTGAGTTCAGGCTCAATGGTTACACATGCTATTTCCCCCAACCTCTCCCAGCAACTAACATAAGGATGTTAGCAGCTACGTCTACAGCAGGCAAGATGCGGAGGGTTCTGCCCTGACCTCAGCTCTCACAGGGAAGCAGGCCTAGAAGCCAGCTCTCAACTAGCTGCGTTCTATACCAGTGAGCAGGTAGCAGTATTTGAAGTCAAGGATTGGGTGCCAAGATTACCACTATACTGCACCAGGAGATAACCGTCCAGGTCCTGCATTGTTATAAGTTGCAGTCTCACAAGCGGGCCCCTTGGACAACGTCACTCTGGTGAAAGACGTGCGAAACTCACTCTGCAGGCAGTGTGGACACTGTCAGGGACCTGAGAGGTTAGCTCAATCTCTCAGAAGTAAGATGCTTTTGGACAAAGTAAACGCACCGTATACCGACAGATTCTCTACAATTCTCACATCTCAAGACCAATCCCGAAAACTAGAACCACTCTTACACACCCGTGTATGTAGCACCCTCCCAGCCGTCTTACCACGGAAGTACGAGAGGAAATGAGAGCGGAGGGCAAGAGGGAAAGGGAACACTAGAGGAAATGGGTGTGTGCGGGGGAGAAGAATCACAAGTACACTATCACACACGCCGTAAGCAGAAGGTCTAGCCTTTAAGAGCGAAGGGTAAACTGAATGGCAGGATGTGACGGTAATGGCCCCGTTAAGCGTCAACGCTACAGAAAGTAACGGGAACAATGCCGAGCTGGAACGGATGATACAGCGTACCCACATGGGAGTACATGGAAGTAGAGAGGTAACTAGTAGAGCTACACTTGATTGAGAGAAGCCCGTTGGGGGACAAAAAGCGGCACTGTATCTCAAACTCAGCACGCCGTGTATCATTCAGTTCTTGTTTAACCTTTTCTTTCACCGCCCGGCTGTCCAACTTCATGGCTTACATATACACCCTGCCGAATTCCCTTTTTCCCCCCTTTTTTTTTTTCAGATCACCCCCCGTTCCTCTTCCCCCCCCCGACACACACACCATGAACCCCAACAGCATAAAGTTGATGCTTTATGCAACAGACCCCCTACGTACTTTAGCCCCCCCAGTTCTCCACGGACTCCCAGCCGACTTTGACCCCTTTTTAGCTTCTTTTCCGCCGGTTGCCTGAAAACACGCACATCCCTCGTTCCAAATCCTGACCGAATAGCGTCATGCTT
>NW_023330253.1:0-21035 GCF_011100685.1 Canis lupus familiaris
AACCGCTGCGCCACCCAGGATCCCTCAATTCGATTCTTTTTTAATTCGAATCTATTCGATTCTTTTTGATTCGATTTGATTCTATTCGAGTTTTTCGATTTGATTCGATCAGTTCCTTTTTGATTCAATTCAATTCATTTCTTTTGATTCAATTCAATTCGATTCTTTTGGATTCGATTCGATTCTTTTGGATTCGATTCTTTTGGATTCGAATCGAGTACATTCTTTTCATTTCGATCGGATTCATTTCAATTCGATTCTTTTCGATTCGAATGTTTTCGAATCAATTTGATACTATTTGATTCGATTCGATTCTTTTCGTGTCGATTTGATTCTTTTCGATTCGATTCTTTTCTATTTGAATCGATTCGATTCTTTTCATTTCGATTCGATTTGATTCAATTCGATTCTTTTCGATCAATTCAATTTGATTGTTTTCGATTTGATTCGATTCGATTCTTTTCTATTCTATTCAATTCGATTAGTTTCCATTCGATGATGCAATTGGATTCTTTTCGATTCGAGTCGGTACGATTCGATTCTTTTTGATTAGATACAATTCGATTCTTTTCGATTCGATTCGATTCTTTTCGATTCGATTCGACTCGATTTCATTCTTTTCTATTCGATTTTTTTCTATTCAATTCGATTCTTTCAATTCGATTCGATTCGATTCGATTCTTTTCGTTTCAAATCGATTCGTTTCAATTCGAGTCTTTTCAATTCGATTCTTTTCGATTCGATTCGATTTGATATTTTTAATTCGATTCGATTCATTTCGATTCGATTCGATTCTTGTCAATTCGATTTGATGCTTTTCCATTTGATCTGATTTGTTTCATTTCGATTCTTTTCGATTCAATTCGATTCTTTTCGATTCCATTAAATTTGATCGATTCTTTTTTCGATTCGATTAGATTCTTTTCGATTTGATTCCATTCAGTTCGATTCTTTTCGATTCGATTGGATTCTTTTCGATTTGATTCATTCTCTCGATTCGATTTGATTGATTCTTTTCGATTCGATTCAATACGATTCTTTTCATTTCGATTCTAATCGATTCTCTTCGATTCATTTCGTTTCGATTCGTTTCGATTCTATTCGATTTTTTCGATTCTATTCTATTCTTTTTTTCTTTCTTTTTTTTTTTTTTTTAGGAGAAGCAGGCTCCATGCACGGGGAGCCCGATGTGGGATTCGATCCCGGGTCTCCAGGATCACGCCCCGGGCCAAAGGCACGCGCCAAACCGCTGTGCCAACAAGGGATCCCCGATTCTATCTATTCGATTCATTTTGAATCATTTCGATTTGATCTGTTCGAGTGGTTCTATTAGATTCTTTTCGATTTGATTCAATTCGATTCGAGTCTTTTTGATTCGAGTCTTTTCGACTCGATGCAATTCAATACGATTCTTTTAGATTCGATTCGATTCGATTGTTTTCGTTTCGATTCGACTTTTTTTGATTCGATTCTTTTCGATTCGATTGTTTTCAATTCGATTGATTCGATTCTTTTCAATTCTATGCTATTCAAAGCGATTCTTTTGTATTTGATTCGATTCGATTGTTTTCTTTTTGATTCGGTTCGATTCGATTCGTTCTTTTCGATTCGATTCAATTCTTTTCGATTCGATTCTTTTCGATTAGATTTGATTCTTTTCGATTCTATTCTATTCTATTCTTTTCTATTCCATTCGAATCGATTCGTTTTGATTGAATTCGATTCTTTTCGATTCGATTCAATTAGATTCTTTCGATTGGATTCAAATTGTTTCGATTCGAATCAATTTGATTCTTTTCGATTGGATTCCATTCGATTCTTTTCGATTTGATTCAATTCGTTTCTTTCATTTGGATGATTTTCGTTGAGATTAGATTCTTTTCGATTTGATTTTTTTCGGTTCGAGTCGATTCATTTCGCTTATTTTGGTTAGGATCAATTCAATTCGATTCTTTTTGATTTGATTTGATTCTATTCGATTTCTTTCGATTCTATTCTATTGTATTCTTTTCGATTCGATTCCATTCAATCCGATTCTTTTCGATTCGATTCGATTGTTTTAGATTTTTCCATTCTTTCGATTCTATTTGATATGATTCTTTTCGATTCGATTTGATACGATACTTTTTATTTTGATTCGAATCGATTCTCTTCGGTTCGATTCGTTTTGATTCTTTTCGATTCAATTCTATTCGAATTTTTTCGATTTGATTCGATTCGATTCTTTTAGATTCTACTTGATTTGTTTCTTTTCGATTCGTTTTGATTCGATTCTTTTTGATTCATGTCGATTCGATTCGATTCTTTTGTTTCGATTCGATTCTTTTCAATTCGAATCTTTTCGTTACATGGAATTCGATTCTTTTCGATTTGATTCTTTATGATTTTTTCAACTCGATTTAATTCGATTCTTTTTTTTTAGATAGTCACAGAGAGAGACAGAGAGGCAGAGACACATGCAGAGGGAGAAGCAGGGCTCCATGCACCAGGAGCCCGATGTGGGATCGATCCCGGGTCTCCAGGATCGCCCGCCCTGGGCCAAGGCAGGACGCTAAACCGCTGCGCCACAGCATGGCATCCCTCAATTCGATTCTTTTTATTCGAAGCTATTCGATTCTTTTTTGATTAGATTTGATTCTATCGATTTTTTTCGATTTGATGATTCGATTAGTTTCCTTTTGATTCAATTCAATTCATTTTCTTTGGATTCATTCAATTCGTTCTTTTGGATTCGATTCTTTTGGATCGATTCTTTTTGGATTCGAATCGAGTAGATTCTTTTCATTTCGATCGGATTCATTTCAATTCGATTCTTTTCGATTCGAATGTTTTCGAATCAATTCGATACTTTTTGATTCGATTCAATTCTTTTCGTGTCGATTTGATTCTTTTCGATTCGATTCTTTTCTATTTGAATCGATTCGATTCTTTTCATTTCGATTCGATTTGATTCAATTCGATTCTTTTCGATCAATTCAATTTGATTGTTTTCGATTTGATTCGATTCAATTCTTTTCTATTCTATTCAATTCGATTAGTTTCCATTCGGTGATGCAATTGGATTCTTTTCGATTCGAGTCGATACGCTTCGATTCTTTTGATTAGATACAATTCGATTCTTTTCGATTCGATCGACTCGATTTCATTCTTTTTGATTCGATTCGACTAGAATTTAATCGACTGATTCAATTTGATTCTTTTCTTTTCGGTTCGATTCTTTTCTATTCGATTTTTTCTATTCAATTCGATTCTTTCAATTCGAATCGATTCGATTCTTTCGTTTCAAATCGATTCGTTTCAATTCGAGTCTTTTCAATTCGAATCTTTGCGATTCGATTCGATTTGATATTTTTAATTCGATTCGAGTCTTTGAATTCGATTCGATTCTTTTCAATTCTATTCTTTTCGATTCGAGTCTTTTTGATTCGATTCATTTCGATTCGATTCGATTGTTTTCAATTCGATTTGATGCTTTTCCATTTGATCTGATTTGTTTCATTTCGATTCTTTTCGATTCAATTCGATTCTTTTCGATTCCATTAAATTTGATTCGATTCTTTTCGATTCGATTGGATTCTTTTCGATTTGATTCAATTCTTTCGATTCGATTTGATTTGATTCTTTTTTCGATTCGATTCAATACGATTCTTTTCATTTCGATTCTAATCGTTCTCTTCGATTCAATTCGTATTCGATTCGTTTCGATTATATTCGAATTTTTTCGATTCTATTCTATTCGATTCATTTTGAATCATTTCGATTTGATTCTGTTCGAGTGGTTTCTATTAGATTCTTTTCGATTTGATTCAATTCGATTCGAGTCTTTTTGATTCGAGTCTTTTCGACTCGATGCAATTCAATACGATTCTTTTAGATTCGATTCGATTCGATTGTTTTCGTTTCGATTCGACTTTTTTTGATTCGATTCTTTTCGATTCGATTGTTTTCAATTCGATTGATTCGATTCTTTTCAATTCTATGCTATTCAAAGCGATTCTTTTGTATTTGATTCGATTCGATTGTTTTTGATTCGGTTCGATTCGCTTCTTTTCGATTCGATTCAATTCTTTTCGATTCGATTCTTTTCGATTCGATTTGATTCTTTTCGATTCGATTCTATTCTTTCTATTCCATTCGAATCGATTCGTTTTGATTGAATTCGATTCTTTTCGATTCGGTTCAATTAGATTCTTTTCGATTGGATTCAATTTGTTTCGAGTCGAATCAATTTGATTCTTTTCGATTGGATTCCATTCGATTCTTTTCGATTTGATTCAATTCGATTCTTTTCGATTCTATTCATTTGGATGATTTTCGTTGAGATTAGATTCTTTTCGATTTGATTTTTTTCGGTTCGAGTCGATTCATTTCGCTTATTTTGGTTAGGATCAATTCAATTCGATTCTTTTTGATTTGATTTGATTCTATTCGATTTCTTTCGATTCTATTCTATTGTATTCTTTTCGATTCCATTCCGTTCAATTCGATTCTTTTCGATTCGATTCGATTGTTTTAGATTTGATTCCATTCTTTCGATTCTATTTGATATGATTCTTTCGATTCGATTTGATACGATACTTTTTATTTTGATTCGAATCGATTCTCTTCGGTTCGATTCGTTTTGATTCTTTTCGATTCAATTCTATTCGAATTTTTTCAATTGATTCGATTCGAATCTTTTAGATTCTACTTGATTTGTTTCTTTTCGATTCGTTTGATTCGATTCTTTTTGATTCATGTCGATTCGATTCGATTCTTTTGTTTCGATTCGAATCTTTTCAATTCGAATCTTTTCGTTACATGGAATTCGATGCTATTTTCGATTTGATTCTTTATGATTTTTTTCAACGCGATTTCAATTCGATTCTTTTTTTTATGATAGTCACAGAGAGAGTGAGAGAGGCAGAGACACATGCAGAGGGAGAAGCAGGCTCCATTCACCGGGAGCCCGATGTGGGATTCGATCCCGGGGTCTCCAGGATCGCGCCCTGGGCCAAAGGCAGGCGCTAAACCGCTGCGCCACCCAGGGATCCCTCAATTCGATTCTTTTTTATCTCGAATCTATTCGATTCTTTTTGATTCGATTTGATTCTATTCGAGTTTTTTCGATTTGATTCGATTAGTTCCTTTTTGATTCAATTCAATTCATTTCTTTTGATTCAATTCGATTCGATTCTTTTGGATTCGAATCGAGTAGATTCTTTTCATTTCGATCGGATTCATTTCAATTCGATTCTTTTCGATTCGAATGTTTTCGAATCAATTCGATACTATTTGATTCGATTCGATTCTTTTCGTGTCGATTTGATTCTTTCGATTCGATTCTTTTCTATTTGAATCGATTCGATTCTTTTCATTTCGATTCGATTTGATTCAATTCGATTCTTTTCGATCAATTCAATTGATTGTTTTCGATTTGATTCGATTCGATTCTTTTCGATTCTATTCAATTCGATTAGTTTCCATTCGATGATGCAATTGGATTCTTTTCGATTCGAGTCGGTACGATTCGATTCTTTTTGATTAGATACAATTCGATTCTTTTCGATTCGATTCGATTCTTTTCGATTCGATTCGACTCGATTTCATTCTTTTTGATTCGATTCGACTAGAATTTAATCGACTGATTCAATTTGATTCTTTTCTTTTCGGTTGGATTCTTTTCTATTCGATTTTTTTCTATTCAATTCGATTCTTTCAATTCGATTCGATTCGATTCGATTCTTTTCGTTTCAAATCGATTCGTTTCCAATTCGAGTCTTTTCATTACGATTCTTTTCGATTCGATTCGATTTGATATTTTTAATTCGATTCGATTCTTTCGATTCGATTCGATTCTTGTCAATTCGATTTGATGCTTTTCCATTTGATCTGATTTGTTTCATTTCGATTCTTTTCGATTCAATTCGATTCTTTCGATTCCATTAAATTTGATCGATTCTTTTCGATTCGATTAGATTCTTTTCGATTTGATTCCATTCAGTCGATTCTTTCGATTCGATTGGATTCTTTTCGATTTGATTCAATTCTCTCGATTCGATTTGATTTGATTCTTTTCGATTCGATTTCAATACGATTCTTTTCATTTCGATTCTAATCGATTCTCTTCGATTCATTCGTTTCGATTCGTTTCGATTCTATTCGATTTTTTTCGATTCTATTCTATTCTTTTTTTCTTTCTTTTTTTTTTTTTTTTTTTAAGGAGAAGCAGGCTCCATGCACGGGGAGCCCGATGTGGGACTTCGATCCCGGGTCTCCAGGATCACGCCCCGGGCCAAAGGCACGCGCCAAACCGCTCGTGCCAACAAGGGATCCCCGATTCTATTCTATTCGATTCATTTTGAATCATTTCGATTTGATTCTGTTCGAGTGGTTTCTATTAGATTCTTTTCGATTTGATTCAATTCGATTCGAGTCTTTTTGATTCGAGTCCTTTTCGACTCGATGCAATTCAATTCTGATTCTTAGATCGATTCGATTCGTTGTTTCGTTTCGATCGACTTTTTTTTTGATTCATTCTTCGTATTCGATTGTTTCAAATTCGATTGATCGATTCTTTCAATTCTATGCTATTTCAAGCGGATTTTTGTAGTTGATTCGTATGCGATTGTTTCTTTTTTTGATTCGGTTCGATTCGTTCTTCGATCGATTTCAATCTTTTCGATTCGATTCTTTTCGATTTCGATTTGATTCTTTTCGATTTCATCTAATTATTTTCTATTACATTCGATCGATTCGTTTGATTGAATTCGATTTTTTTCGATTCGATTCAATAGATTCTTTTTCGATTGGATCAATTGTTTTCGATTCGAATCAATTTGATTCTTTTCGCATTGGATTCCATTCGATTCTTTCGTATTGATTCAATTCGATTCTTTTCGATCTTTATTATGGAGATTTTCGTGGAGAATTAGAGTTCTTTTCGATTTGATTTTTTTCGGTTCGAGTCGATTCATTTCGCTTATTTTGGTTAGGATCAATTCAATTCGATTCTTTTGATTTGATTTGATTCTATTCGATTTCTTTCGATTCTATTCTATTCTTTTCGATTCGATTCCATTCAATCCGATTCCTATTCGATTCGATTCGATTGTTTTAGATTTTATTCCATTCTTTCGATTCTATTTGATATGATTCTTTTCGATTCGATTTGATACGATACTTTTTATTTTGATTCGAATCGATTCTCTTCGGTTCGATTCGTTTTGATTTCTTTTCGATTCAATTCTATTCGAATTTTTTCGATTTGATTCGATTCGATTCTTTTAGATTCTACTTGATTTGTTTTCTTTTCGATTCGTTTTGATTCGATTCTTTTTGATTCATGTCGATTCGATTCGATTCTTTTGTTTCGATTCGATTCTTTTCAATTCGAATCTTTTCGTTACATGGAATTCGATTCTTTCGATTTGATTCTTTATGATTTTTTTTCAACGCGATTCAATTCGATTCTTTTTTTTATGATAGTCACAGAGAGAGACAGAGAGGCAGAGACCACAGGCAGGAGGAGGAAGCAGGCTCCATGCACCGAGGAGCCCGATGTGGGATTCGATCCCGGGTCTCCAGGAATCGCGCCCTGGGCCAAAGGCAGGCGCTAAACCGCTGCGCCACCCAGGGATCCCTCAATTCGATTCTTTTTTATTAGAATCTATTCGATTCTTTTTGATTCGATTTGATTCTATTCGAGTTTTTCGATTTGATTCGATCAGTCCTTTTTGATTCAATCAACTCATTTCTTTTGATTCAATTCAATTCGATTCGTTTGGATTCGATTCGATTCTTTTGGATTCGATTCTTTTGGATTCGATACGAGTCATTCTTTTCATTTCGATCGGATTCATTTCAATTCGATTCTTTTCGATTCGAATGTTTTCGAATCAATTCGATACTATTTTGATTCGATGCGATTCTTTTCGTGTCGATTTGATTCTTTTCGATTCGATTCTTTTCTATTTGAATCGATTCGATTCTTTTCATTTCGATTCGATTTGATTCAATTCGATTCTTTTCGATCAATTCAATTTGATTGTTTTCGATTTGATTCGATTTCGATTCTTTTCTATTCTATTTCAATTCGATTAGTTTCCATTCGATGATGCAATTGGATTCTTTTCGATTCGAGTCGGTACGATTCGATTCTTTTTGATAGATACAATTCGATTCTTTTCGATTCGATTCGATTCTTTTCGATTCGATTCGACTCGATTTCATTCTTTTTGATTCGATTCGACTAGAATTTAATCGACTGATTCAATTTGATTCTTTTCTTTTCGGTTGGATTCTTTTCTATTCGATTTTTTTTCTATTCAATTCGATTCTTTTCAATTCGATTCGATTCGCATTCGATTCTTTTCGTTTCAATCGATTCGTTTCAATTCGAGTCTTTTTCAATTCGATTCTTTTCGATTCGATTCGATTTGATATTTTTAATTCGATTCGATTCATTCGATTCGATTCGATTCTTGTCAATTCGATTTGATTGCTTTTCCATTTGATCTGATTTGTTTCATTTCGATTCTTTTCGATTCAATTCGATTTCTTTTTCGATTCCATAAATTTGATCGATTCTTTTCGATTCGATTAGATTCTTTCGATTTGATTCCATTCAGTTCGATTCTTTCGATTCGATTGGATTCTTTTCGATTTGATTCAATTCTCTCGATTCCGATTTGATTTGATTCTTTTCGATTCGATTCAATACGATTCTTTTCATTTCGATTCTAATCGATTCTCTTCGATTCATTTCGTTTCGATTCGTTTTCGATTCTATTCGATTTTTTTTCGATTCTATTCTATTCTTTTTTTCTTTCTTTTTTTTTTTTTTTTTAAGGAGAAGCGGCTCCATGCACGGGGAGCCCGATGTGGGATTCGATCCCGGGTCTCCAAGGATCACGCCCCGGGCCAAAGGCACGCGCCAAACGCTGTGCCAACAAGGGATCCCCGATTCTATTCTATTCGATTCATTTGAATCATTTCGATTTGATTCTGTTCGAGTGGTTTCTATTAGATTCTTTTCGATTTGATTCAATTCGATTCGAGTCTTTTTGATTCGAGTCTTTTCGACTCGATGCAATGTCAATACGATTCTTTTAGATTCGATTCGATTCGATTGTTTTCGTTTCGATTCGACTTTTTTTGATTCGATTCTTTTCGATTCGATGTTTTCAATTCGATTGATTCGATTCTG
Source organism: Canis lupus familiaris (assembly GCF_011100685.1). Lineage (NCBI taxonomy): Eukaryota > Metazoa > Chordata > Mammalia > Carnivora > Canidae > Canis > Canis lupus. The sequence goes on from NW_023330253.1 coordinate 9,188, forward strand.
TTTCAATTCTATGCTATTCAAAGCGATTCTTTTGTATTTGATTCGATTCGATTGTTTTCTTTTTGATTCGATTCAATTCTTTTCGATTCGATTCTTTTCGATTTGATTTGATTCTTTTCGATTCTATTCTATTCTATTCTTTTCTATTCCATTCGAATCGATTCGTTTTGATTGAATTCGATTCTTTTCGATTCGATTCAATTAGATTCTTTTCGATTGGATTCAATTTGTTTCGATTCGAATCAATTTGATTCTTTTCGATTGGATTCCATTCGATTCTTTTCGATTTGATTCAATTCGTTTCTATTCATTTGGATGATTTTCGTTGAGATAGATTCTTTTCGATTTGATTTTTTTCGGTTCGAGTCGATTCATTTCGCTTATTTTGGTTAGGATCAATTCAATTCGATTCTTTTTGATTTGATTTGATTCTATTCGATTTCTTTCGATTCTATTCTATTGTATTCTTTTCGATTCGATTCCATTCAATCCGATTCTTTTCGATTCGATTCGATTGTTTTAGATTTTATTCCATTCTTTCGATTCTATTTGATATGATTCTTTTCGATTCGATTTGATACGATACTTTTTATTTTGATTCGAATCGATTCTCTTCGGGTTCGATTCGTTTTGATTCTTTTCGATTCAATTCTATTCGAATTTTTTCGATTTGATTCGATTCGATTCTTTTAGATTCTACTTGATTTGTTTCTTTTCGATTCGTTTTGATTCGATTCTTTTTGATTCATGTCGATTCGATTCGATCTTTTGTTTCGATTCGATTCTTTCAATTCGAATCTTTTCGTTACATGGAATTCGATTCTTTTCGATTTGATTCTTTATGATTTTTTTTCAACTCGATTTAATTCGATTCTTTTTTTTTAGATAGTCACAGAGAGAGACAGAGAGGCAGAGACACATGCAGAGGGAGAAGCAGGCTCCATGCACCAGGAGCCCGATGTGGGATTCGATCCCGGGTCTCCAGGATCGCGCCCTGGGCCAAAGGCAGGCGCTAAACCGCTGCGCCACCCAGGCATCCCTCAATTCGATTCTTTTTTTATTCGAAGCTATTCGATTCTTTTTGATTCGATTTGATTCTATTCGATTTTTTCGATTTGATTCGATTAGTTCCTTTTTGATTCAATTCAATTCATTTCTTTGATTTCAATTCAATTCGATTCTTTTGGATTCGATTCTTTTGGATTCGATCTTTTGGATTCGAATCGAGTAGATTCTTTTCATTCGATCGGATTTCATTTCAATTCGATTCTTTTCGATTCGAATGTTTTCGAATCAATTCGATACGTTTTTGATTCGATTCACTTCTTTCGTGTCGATTTGATTCTTTTCGATTCGATTCTTTTCTATTTGAATCGATTCGATTCTTTCATTTCGATTCGATTTGATTCAATTCGATTCTTTTCGATACAATTCAATTTGATTGTTTTCGATTTGATTCGATTCATTCTTTTATATTTCTATTTCAATTCGATAGTTTCCATTCGGTGATGCAATTGGATTCTTTTCGATCGAGTCGATACGCTTTCGATTCTTTTTGATTAGATACAATTCGATTCTTTTCGATCGATTCGACTCGATTTTCATTCTTTTTGATTCTGATTCGACTAGAATTTAATCGACTGATTCAATTTGATTCTTTTCTTTTCGGTTCGATTCTTTTCTATTCGATTTTTTTCTATTCAATTCGATTCTTTCAATTCGAATCGATTCGATTCTTTTCGTTTTCAAATCGATTCGTTTCAATTCGAGTCTTTTCAATTCGAATCTTTGCGATTCGATTCGATTTGTATTTTTAATTCGATTCGAGTCTTTTGAATTCGATTCGATTCTTTTTCAATTCTATTCTTTTCGATTCGAGTCTTGTTTGATTCGATTCATTTCGATTCGATTCGATTGTTTTCAATTCGATTTGATGCTTTTCCATTTGATTCTGATTTGTTTCATTTCGATTCTTTTCGATTCAATTCGATTCTTTTCGATTCCATTAAATTTGATTCGATTCTTTTCGATTCGATTGGATTCTTTTCGATTTGATTCAATTCTTTCGATTCGATTGATTTTGATTCTTTTCGATTCGATTCCATACGATTCTTTTCATTTTCGATTCTAATCGATTCTCTTCGATTCAATTCGTTTCGATTCGTTTTCGATTCTATTCGAATTTTTTCGATTCTATTCTATTCGATCATTTTGAATCATTTCGATTTGATTCTGTTCGAGTGGTTTCTATTAGATTCTTTTCGATTTGATTCAATTCGATTCGAGTCTTTTTGATTCGAGTCTTTTCGACTCGATATTTGCAATTCAATACGATTTCTTTTTAGATTCGATTCGATTCGATGTTTTCGTTTCGATTCGACTTTTTTTGTGATTCGATTCTTTTCGATTCGATTGTTTTCAATTCGATTGATTCGATTCTTTTTCAATTCTATGCTATTCAAAGCGATTCTTTTGTATTTGATTCGATTCGATTGTTTTTGATTCGGTTCGATTCGCTTCTTTTCGATTCGATCAATTCTTTTCGATTCGATTCTTTTCGATTCGATTTGATTCTTTTCGATTCGATCTATTCTTTTCTATTCCATTCGAATCGATTCGTTTTGATTGAATTCGATTCTTTTCGATTCGGTTCAATTAGATTCTTTTCGATTGGATTCAATTTGTTTCGAGTCGACTCAATTGATTCTTTTCGATTGATTCCATTCGATTCTTTTCGATTTATTCAATTCGATTTCTTTTCGATTCTATTCATTTGGATTGATTTTCGTTGAGATTAGATTCTTTTCGATTTGATTTTTTTCGGTTCGAGTCGATTCATTTCGCTTTATTTTGGTTAGGATCAATTCAATTCGATTCTTTTTGATTTTGATTTGATTCTATTCGATTTCTTTCGATTCGTTTCTATTGTATTCTTTTCGATTCCATTCCGTTCAATTCGATTCTTTTCGATTCGATTCGATTGTTTTAGATTTGATTCCATTCTTTCGATTCTATTTGATATGATTCTTTTCGATTCGATTTGATACGATACTTTTTATTTTGATTCGAATCGATTCTCTTCGGTTCGATTCGTTTTGATTCTTTTCGATTCAATTCTATTCGAATTTTTTCAATTTGATTCGATTCGAATCTTTTAGATTCTACTTGATTTGTTTCTTTTCGATTCGTTTTTTGATTCGATTCTTTTTGATTCATGTCGATTCGATTCGATTCTTTTGTTTCGATTCGAATCTTTTCAATTCGAATCTTTTCGTTACATGGAATTCGATTCTTTTCGATTTGATTCTTTATGATTTTTTTCAACGCGATTCAATTCGATTCTTTTTTTTATGATAGTCACAGAGAGAGTGAGAGAGGCAGAGACACATGCAGAGGGAGAAGCAGGCTCCATGCACCGGGAGCCCGATGTGGGGATTCGGATCCCGGGTCTCCAGGATCGCGCCCTGGGCCAAAGGCAGGCGCTAAAACCGCTGCGCCACCCAGGGATCCCTCAATTCGATTCTTTTTTATTCGAATCTATTCGATTCTTTTGATTCGATTTGATTCTATTCGAGTTTTTTCGATTTGATTCGATTAGTTCCTTTTTGATTCAATTCAATTCATTTCTTTTGATTCAATTCAATTCGATTCTTTTGGATTCGATTCTTTTGGATTCGAATCGAGTAGATTCTTTTCATTTCGATCGGATTTCATTTTCAATTCGATTCTTTTCGATTCGAAGTTTTTTCGAATCAATCGATACTATTTGATTCGATTCGATTCTTTTTCGTTGTCGATTGTGCTTCTTTTCGATTCGATCTTTCTATTTGAATCGATTCGATCTCTTTTCATTTCGATTCGATTTGATTCAATTCGATCTTTCTCGATCAATTCAATTGATTGTTTTCGATTTTGATTCGATTCGATTCTTTTTACTATTCTATTCAATTCGATTAGTTTCCATTACGATGATGCACTTGGATTCTTTTCGATTCGAGTCGGTACGAGTCGATCTTTTTTGATTAGATACCAATTCGATTCTTTTCGATTCGATTCGATTCTTTTCGATTCGGATTCGACTCGATTTCATTCTTTTTTTGATTCGATTCGGACTAGAATTTAATCGACTACTGATTCAATTTGATCTTTTCTTTTCGGTTGGATTCTTTTCTATTCGATTTTTTTCTATTCCATTCGATTCTTTCAATTCGATTCGATTCGATTCGATTCTTTTTCGTTTTCAAATCGTATCGTTTTCAATTCGAGTCTTTTTCAATTCGATTCTTTTCGATTCGATTCGATTTGATATTTTTAATTCGATTCGATTCATTTCGATTCGATTCGATTCTTGGTCAATTCGATTTTGATGCTTTCCATTTTGATCTGATTTGTTCATTTCGATTTCTTTTCGATTCAATTGATTCTTTTCGATTCCAATTAAATTTTGAATCGATTCTTTTCGATTCGATTAGATTCTTTTCGATTTTGATTCCATTCAGTTCGATTCTTTTCGATTCGATTGGATTCTTTTCGATTTGATTCAATTCTCCGATTCGATTTGATTTGATTCTTTTCGATTCGATTCAATACGATTCTTTTCATTTCGATTCTAATCGATTCTCTTCGATTCATTTCGTTTCGATTCGTTTCGATTCTATTCGATTTTTTTCGATTCTATTCTATTCTTTTTTTCTTTCTTTTTTTTTTTTTTTTTAAGGAGAAGCAGGCTCATGCACGGGGAGCCCGATGTGGGATTCGATCCCGGGTCTCCAGGATCACGCCCCGGGCCAAAGGCACGCGCCAAACCGCTGTGCCAACAAGGGATCCCCGATTCTATTCTATTCGATTCATTTTGAATCATTTCGATTTGATTCTGTTCGAGTGGTTTCTATTAGATTCTTTTCGATTTGATTCAATTCGATTCGAGTCTTTTTGATTCGAGTCTTTTCGACTCGATGCAATTCAATACGATTCTTTTAGATTCGATTCGATTCGATTGTTTTCGTTTCGATTCGACTTTTTTTGATTCGATTCTTTTCGATTCGATTGTTTTCAATTCGATTGATTCGATTCTTTTCAATTCTATGCTATTCAAAGCGATTCTTTTGTATTTTGATTCGATTCGATTGTTTTCTTTTTGATTCGGTTTCGATTCGTTTCTTTTCGATTCGATTCAATTCTTTTCGATTCGATTCTTTTCGATTCGATTTGATTCTTTTCGATTCTATTCTATTCTTTTCTATTCCATTCGAATCGATTCGTTTTGATTGAATTCGATTCTTTTCGATTCGATTCAATTAGATTCTTTTCGATTGGATTCAATTCTTTCGATTCGAATCGATTTGATTCTTTTCGATTCGATTCCATTCGATTCTTTTCGATTTGATTCAATTCGATTCTTTTCGATTCTATTCATTTGGATGATTTTCGTTGAGATTAGATTCTTTTCGATTTGATTTTTTTCGGTTCGAGTCGATTCATTTCGCTTATTTTGGTTAGGATCAATTCAATTCGATTCTTTTTGATTTGATTTGATTCTATTCGATTTCTTTCGATTCTATTCTATTGTATTCTTTTCGATTCGATTCCATTCAATCCGATTCTTTTCGATTCGATTCGATTGTTTTAGATTTTATTCCATTCTTTCGATTCTATTTGATATGATTCTTTTCGATTCGATTTGATACGATACTTTTTATTTTGATTCGAATCGATTCTCTTCGGTTCGATTCGTTTTGATTCTTTTCGATTCAATTCTATTCGAATTTTTCGATTTGATTCGATTCGAATCTTTTAGATTCTACTTGATTTGTTTCTTTTCGATTCGTTTTGATTCGATTCTTTTTGATTCATGTCGATTCGATTCGATTTCTTTTGTTTCGATTCGATTCTTTTCAATTCGAATCTTTTCGTTACATGGAATTCGATTCTTTTCGATTTGATTCTTTATGATTTTTTTCAACGCGATTCAATCGATTCTTTTTTTATGATACGTCACAGAGAGAGCGAGAGAGGCAGCAGACACATGCAGAGGGAGGAAGCAGGCTCCCCATGCACCGGCGAGCCCGATGTGGGATTCGATCCCGGGTCTCCAGGATCGCGCCCTGGGCCAAAGGCAGGCGCTAAACCGCTCTGCGCCACCCAGGGATCCCTCAATTCGATTCTTTTTTATTCGAATCTATTCGATTCTTTTTGATTCGATTTGATTCTATTCGAGTTTTTCGATTTGATTCGATCAGTTCCTTTTTGATTCAATTCAACTTCATTTCTTTTGATTCAATTCAATTCGATTCTTTTGGATTCGATTCGATTCTTTTGGATTCGATTCTTTGGATTCGAATCGAGTACATTCTTTTTCATTTCGATCGGATTCATTTCAATTCGATTCTTTTCGATTCGAATGTTTTCGAATCAATTCGATACTATTTGATTCGATTCGATTCTTTTCGTGTCGATTTGATTCTTTTCGATTCGATTCTTTTCTATTTGAATCGATTCGATTCTTTCATTTCGATTCGATTTGATTCAATTCGATTCTTTTCGATCAATTCAATTTGATTGTTTTCGATTTGATTCGATTCGATTCTTTTCTATTCTATTTCAATTCGATTAGTTTCCATTCGATGATGCAATTGGATTCTTTTCGATTCGAGTCGGTACGATTCGATTCTTTTTGATTAGATACAATTCGATTCTTTTCGATTCGATTCGATTCTTTTCGATTCGATTCGACTCGATTTCATTCTTTTTGATTCGATTCGACTAGAATTTAATCGACTGATTCAATTTGATTCTTTTCTTTTCGGTTGGATTCTTTTCTATTCGATTTTTTTTCTATTCAATCGATTCTTTCAATTCGATTCGATTCGATTCGATTCTTTCGTTTCAAATCGATTCGTTTCCAATTCGAGTCTTTTCAATTCGATTCTTTTCGATTCGATTCGATTTGATATTTTTTAATTCGATTCGATTCATTTCGATTCGATTCGATTCTTGTCCAATTCGATTTGATGCTTTTCCATTTGATCCTGATTTGTTTCATTGTCCGATTCTTTTCGATTCAATTCGATTCTTTCGATTCCATTAAATTTGATCGATTCTTTTCGATATCGATTAGATTCTTTTCGATTTGATTCCATTTCAGTTCGATTCTTTTCGATTCGATTGGATTCTTTTCGATTTGATTCAATTCTCTCGATCGATTTGATTTGATTCTTTTCGATTCGATTCAATACGATTCTTTTCATTTCGATTCTAATCGATTCTCTTCGATTCATTTCGTTTCGATTCGTTTCGATTTCTATTCGATTTTTTTTCGATTCTATTCTATTCTTTTTTTCTTTCTTTTTTTTTTTTTTTTTAAGGAGAAGCAGGCTCCATGCACGGGGAGCCCGATGTGGGATTCGATCCCGGGTCTCCAGGATCACGCCCCGGGCCAAAGGCACGCGCCAAACCGCTGTGCCAACAAGGGATCCCCGATTCTATTCTATTCGATTCATTTTGAATCATTTCGATTTGATTCTGTTCGAGTGGTTTCTATTAGATTCTTTTCGATTTGATTCAATTCGATTCGAGTCTTTTTGATTCGAGTCTTTTCGACTCGATGCAATTCAATACGATTCTTTTAGATTCGATTCGATTCGATTGTTTTCGTTTCGATTCGACTTTTTTGATTCGATCTTTTCGATTCGATTGTTCAATTCGATTGATTCGATTCTTTTCAATTCTATGCTATTCAAAGCGATTCTTTTGTATTTGATTCGATTCGATGTTTTCTTTTTGATTCGGTTCGATTCGTTTCTTTTCGATTCGATTCAATTCTTTTCGATTCGATTCTTTTCGATTCGATTTGATTCTTTTCGATTCTATTCATTCTATTCTTTTCTATTCCATTCGAATCGATTCGTTTTGATTGAATTCGATTCTTTTCGATTCGATTCAATTAGATTCTTTTCGATTGGATTCAATTTGTTCGATTCGAATCAATTTGATTCTTTTCGATTGGATTCCATTCGATTCTTTTCGATTTGATTCAATTCGTTTCTATTCATTTGGATGATTTCGTTGAGATTAGATTCTTTTCGATTGATTGTTTTTTTCGGTTCGAGTCGATTCATTTCGCTTATTTTGGTTAGGATCAATTCAATTCGATTCTTTTTGATTTGATTTGATTCTATTCGATTTCTTTCGATTCTATTCTATTGTATTCTTTCGATTCGCATTCCATTCAATCCGATTCTTTCGATTCGATTCGATTGTTTTAGATTTTATTCCATTCTTTCGATTCTATTTGATATGATTCTTTTCGATTCGATTTGATACGATACTTTTTATTTTGATTCGAATCGATTCTCTTCGGTTCGATTCGTTTGATTCTTTTCGATTCAATTCTATTCGAATTTTTTCGATTTGATTCGATTCGATTCTTTTAGATTCTACTTGATTTGTTTCTTTTCGATTCGTTTTGATTCGATTCTTTTTGATTCATGTCGATTCGATTCGATTCTTTTGTTTCGATTCGATTCTTTTCAATTCGAATCTTTTCGTTACATGGAATTCGATTCTTTCGATTTGATTCTTTATGATTTTTTCAACGCGATTCAATTCGATTCTTTTTTTTATGTAGTCACAGAGAGAGACAGAGAGGCAGAGACACATGCAGAGGAGAAGCAGGCTCCATGCACCGGAGCCCGATGTGGGATTCGATCCCGGGTCTCCAGGATCGCGCCCTGGGCCAAAGGCAGGCGCTAAAACCGCTGCGCCACCCAGGGATCCCTCAATTCGATTCTTTTTTATTCGAATCTATTCGATTCTTTTTGATTCGATTTGATTCTATTCGAGTTTTTCGATTTGATTCGATCAGTTCCTTTTTTGACAATTCAATCATTTCTTTTGATTCAATTCAATTCGATTCTTTTGGATTCGATTCGATTCTTTTGGATTCGATTCTTTTGGATTCGAATCGAGTATTCTTTTCATTTCGATCGGATTCATTTCAATTCGATTTTTTCGATTCGAATGTTTTCGAATCAATTCGATACTATTTGATTCGATTCGATTCTTTTCGTGTCGATTTGATTCTTTTTCGATTCGATTTTTTCTATTTGAATCGATTCGATTCTTTTCATTTCGATTCGATTTGATTCAATTCGATTCTTTTCGATCAATTCAATTTGATTGTTTTCGATTTGATTCGATTCGATTCTTTTCTATTCTATTCAATTCGATTAGTTCCATTCGATGATGCAATTGGATTCTTTCGATTCGAGTCGTACGATCGATTCTTTTGATTAGATACAATTCGATTCTTTTCGATTCGATTCGATTCTTTCGATTCGATTCGACTCGATTTCATTCTTTTTGATTCGATTCGACTAGAATTTAATCGACTGATTCAATTTGATTCTTTTCTTTTCGGGTTGGATTCTTTTCTATTCGATTTTTTTCTATTCAATTCGATTCTTTCATTCGATCGGATTCGATTCTTTTCGTTTCAAATCGATTCGTTTCAATTCGAGTCTTTTCAATTCGATTCTTTTCGATTCGATTCGATTTGATATTTTTAATTCGATTCGATTCATTTCGATTCGATTCGATTCTTGTCAATTCGATTTTGCTTTTCCATTTGATCTGATTTGTTTCATTTCGATTCTTTTCGATTCAATTCGATTCTTTTCGATTCCATTAAATTTGATCGATTCTTTCGATTCGATTAGATTCTTTTCGATTTGATTCCTCAGTTCGATTCTTTTCGATTCGATTGGATTCTTTTCGATTTGATTCAATTCTCTCGATTCGATTTGATTTGATTCTTTTCGATTCGATTCAATACGATTCTTTTCATTTCGATTCTAATCGATTCTCTTCGATTCATTTCGTTTCGATTCGTTTCGATTCTATTCGATTTTTTTCGTTCTATTCTATTCTTTTTTTCTTTCTTTTTTTTTTTTTTTAAGAGAGAAGCAGGCTCCATGCACGGGGAGCCCGATGTGGGATTCGATCCCGGGTCTCCAGGATCACGCCCCGGGCCAAAGGCACGCGCCAAACCGCTGTGCCAACAAGGGATCCCCGATTCTATTCTATTCGATTCATTTTGAATCATTTCGATTTGATTCTGTTCGAGTGGTTTTCTATTAGATTCTTTTCGATTTGATTCAATTCGATTCGAGTTTTTTGATTCGAGTCTTTTCGACTCGATTGCAATTCAATACGATTCTTTTAGATTCGATTCGATTCGATTGTTTTCGTTTCGATTCGACTTTTTTGATTCGATTCTTTTCGATTCGATTGTTTTCAATTCGATTGATTCGATTCTTTTCAATTCTATGCTATTCAAAGCGATTCTTTTGTATTTGATTCGATTCGATTGTTTTTGATTCGGTTCGATTCGCTTCTTTTCGATTCGATTCAATTCTTTTCGATCGATTCTTTTCGATTCGATTTGATTCTTTTCGATTCTATTCTATTCTTTTCTATCCATTCGAATCGATTCGTTTTGATTGAATTCGATTCTTTTCGATTCGATTCAATTAGATTCTTTTCGATTGGATTCAATTTGTTTCGATTCGAATCAATTTGATTCTTTTCGATTGGATTCCATTCGATTCTTTTCGATTTGATCAATTCGATTCTTTTTTCTATTCATTTGGATGATTTTCGTTGAGATTAGATTCTTTTCGATTTGATTTTTTTTTCGGTTCGAGTCGATTCATTTCGCTTATTTTGGTTTAGGATCAATTCAATTCGATTCTTTTTGATTTGATTTGATTCTATTCGATTTCTTTCGATTCTTTCTATTGTATTCTTTTCGATTCCATTCCATTCAATTCCGATTTTTTCGATTCGATTCGATTGTTTTAGATTTATTCCATTCTTCGATTCTATTTGATATGATTCTTTTCGATTCGATTTGATACGATACTTTTTTTGATTCGAATCGATTCTCTTCGGTTCGATTCGTTTTGATTCTTTTCGATTCAATTTATTCGAATTTTTTCGTTTGATTCGATTCGATCTTTTAGATTTACTTGATTTGTTTCTTTCGATTCGTTTGATTCGATTCTTTTTGATTCATGTCGATTCGATTCGATTCTTTTGTTTCGATTCGAATCTTTCAATTCGAATCTTTCGTTACATGGAATTCGATTCTTTTCGATTTGATTTTTATGATTTTTTTCAACTCGGATTCAATTCGATTCTTTTTTTTGATAGTCACAGAGAGAGACAGAGAGGCAGAGACACATGCAGAGGGAGAAGCAGGCTCCATGCACCGGGAGCCCCGATGTGGGATTCGATCCGGGTCTCCAGGATCGCGCCTGGGCCAAAGGCAGGCGCTAAACCGCTGCGCCACCCAGAGGATCCCTCAATCGATTCTTTTTATTCGAATATATTCGATTCTTTTTGATTCGATTTGATTCTATTCGAGTTTTTTCGATTTGATTCGATTAGTTCCTTTTTGATTCAATTCAATTCATTTCTTTTGATTCAATTCAATTCGATTCTTTTGGATTCGATTCTTTTGGATTCGAATCGTAGATTCTTTTCATTTCGATCGGATTCATTTCAATTCGATTCTTTTCGATTCGAATGTTTTCGAATCAATTCGATACTATTTGATTCGATTATTCTTTCGTGTCGATTTGATTCTTTTCGATTCGATTCTTTTCTATTTGAATCGATTCGATTCTTTCATTCGATTCGATTTGATTCAATTCGATTCTTTTCGATCAATTCAATTGATTGTTTTCGATTTGATTCGATTCGATTCTTTTCTATTCTATTCATTCGATTAGTTTCCTTCGATGATGCAATTGGATTCTTTTCGATTCGAGTCGGTACGATTCGATTC
>NW_023330254.1:0-21084 GCF_011100685.1 Canis lupus familiaris
CAGTGTTTTTCCTTTTCTTTGTTTTTGCTTTTAAGGTGCATTTTATGTCTCAAACACTATTGATTTTCAAAGTTGTTTAAATTGTTCATGATTATATGTGTTCTCATTTCCTGAAAAATACGTATTTGAAATCATTGAAACAATATTTGTAGGTCCATTTGCCATTAGGCATAGACAGCACACACTTTTAGAAAAATCATGAATGTTCTAGTAAGATGATATAGGATTAATGTAGGGCCTTGAAATATTCAAATGTACAAAATATGCTTACTGACTGAATTCATTTATCAGTAAATTGTAGAATATTCTGGAAAGCTTTGTATTGCTTTCTCATTTCTGAAAAGTTAATACCAAAGCAATATAAATAAAATCCATCAATATAAAATGGAGATGATTTTCATTTTATATAAATAGGGTATTTTAATAAAAATCATATAGATATTTTATTTTTTAAAGATTTTATTTATTTATTCATGAGAGACAGACGGAGGCAGAGACATAGGCAGAGGGAGAAGCAGGCACGCTGCAAGGAGCCTGATGTAGGACTTGATCCCAGGAGCATAAGATCATGATCCCAGCTGAAGGCAGACATCCAACTGACCACCCAAGGCAAGGGTCTCTCTCTCTCTCTCTCTCTCTCTCTCTCTCTCTCTCTCTCTCTCTATATATATATATATATATTAGATATATATATATTCTATACACCCAATGTGGGGCTTGAATTTACAACCCTGGGATCCAGAGTGACATGCTCCATCAGTTGAGCCAACCAGGTGCCCCTCTAATAGAAATCTTCAAATAACAGTTGAAGGGGTTTGTTTAGTAGAAATTAAAGTCACTGGAACAATCTCTTCCATGTCTGTTAGAATTTCAGACTTAAAAAAGGGGGGGATGCCTGGGGGCTCAGTGTTTGAGTGTCTACCTTTAGCTCAGGGTATGATCCTGGGGTCCTGGGATCATGTCCCACATCGGGCTCCTCCTGGGGAGCCTGCTTCACCCTCTGCCTATGTCTCTGCCTCTCTCCATGTTTCTCATGAATAAATAAATAAAATCCTAAAAACAAAACAAAACAAATTCAGTATGCTCTAGTAGTACTTTTATTCTCCTTATTTCCATACAAAATAGAGTTCTTCTATATAGCCTTAGGCTGTTGATAAGAGATTAAATGACTCAGTCAACAACCTCACTGATAGACGACCAAAAGAATCAACCATTAAAAATATGTGTGTCCACTATTCTTTAACCAGGCACTAGTCAGGTACTATAGGTACTCCTATAGTACTCCTATAGTACCTCACAAAATGATAAATATAAGAGCTTAGAAGAGACTTCTTGTTGTGCCCAAGGTCGCGAATCCGAGAAACCGCCAAGGAGCTGACACATGCAAACACACGAGGGTTTTTTTGTTTTGTTTTGTTTTTTAAATTTTTTTTTTAAGTTTTTTTTTATTTATGATAGGCACACAGTGAGAGAGAGAGAGGCAGAGACACAGGCAGAGGAGAAGCAGGCTCCATGCACCGGGAGCCCGACGTGGAATTCGATCCCGGGTCTCCAGGATCGCGCCCTGGGCCAAAGGCAGGCGCCAAACCGCTGCGCCACCCAGGGATCCCCACACGAGGGTTTATTTACAAGCTGGAGCCTGGGTCCAAGTGCACCCGACACAGCGGAGCAGGGACTTGGACCCCGAGACTAAGAGGCGCAGCAGCTTTATAGGGGCCAGTGGCCCATGGGATACGCAGAAAGTTGCACAGTCATGCTGGTCCACTCGCAGGTGGCCAATTGAATTACATTTTACCCTAAAGAATTACATTTTACCCTAAAGTATCCATTTGAACTGGCCTATCCCTGAGCCGGATTTCTGGTTAGGGTGTCCTGACTAGGGCGGGGCAGTGCCCTAAGCAGGTTGGCACAAGGCGGGGGCAGCACAAAATAGAGTCAGTCCTGCTCTGCTTGGCCAGGGGTAGGGGATTTTTGTTAAATTTCCTGGGTCCCACACTTCTAATGTAATCGACCTGGTCATAAGTTGAATCCACTGACTTGTCTCCAATGTGTTTCTATCATTGTCTCAGTATTTCAAGGATCTTTGTTTCAAGGTTCCATATTGTGAACTGAAGGTTGTCTGTTTGCCTTGGTCCCACATCTGAACAAACCAGGCCCGGTGGTTTTATGCATTACACTCCAACATACATCAGAGCATGGTAAACTTTTCTCCTCTTTGGTAAACACCCTGAATTTTCTTCACCCAACCTACCATTCCATGACACACATCACAGGACTTTGCTGGCTTTTTCTAAATATGTCAGTCTCAGTATCTATTTTTTCTTTTCTTTACAGTGACAGGATCCTAATTTTATTTGGAACAGCATGGTATACAATTTAAGAGATGATTTCTAAGGTCTTCAAGTAGCAGTGCCCAGTGACCTGTGCTTGCAAGGCTTTGCCTGGGAGTTTTCGAGAAATGTCTTGAAAGGGGACTGATCAGTTAGGAGATGCAAAACCTTTTTTCCTGACCATTTCTTCTCCTCCCTGCCACCAGACTATAAGTCCTGGGAGCCACCTACACTTGCTCTCTAGCAAATAATAGATGGCCATGGAGCCACCCTACTGGCCCTGGACTGAGGCTAACACTCATTTTATGTGAGAAAAGAAGAACATACTTGCATATGCTTAACTCACTTCTATTTAGGATTCTCTGATTAGCAGAAACATGCAGCCTTAAATGATTCAATGCCACAGCGTTTTAATTAGCATCAATGAAGACAAGCGTAAGGAGCTCTGTGAATGTTTGGTTTATAGGCAGCATGCCAGTTCAACGCAGGTTACAGTGCACCTAGTTATATCATTGAATTGTTATGTCTGAAACATTACATTACTTATGACACTGAGTATATTTTCAATGTATATTTTCTAGTTCATCCAAATTTTCTTAAAAATTCTACCAATGCAAAAACGCCTGGTCTTTCATTTTCTCAATGGAGGCCACATTTTAGTTTATCCTCTCTGGCATATTTGAAAATACTGATAAGGGAATACATTTTATTACTGTTCTGTTGCATCACATGCTATTATGTATATTTTAAGCATTACTTAGATCTTTATAAGTAATAATTTTGGGAATGTTACATACACAAGTGGAAGAATGAAGCTCATCATTAATAAAAATTTTATTGTATATATTTTCCCATATACAACACTAAAGAATTGGTCAGGGGAAATTTTTTTAAGTATAAATTTAAGATATAGTGTTAAAGTGATAATATATTTTAATATTATATTATATTATTAATTAATAATATAATTAATATTATATCAATGAATAACTGCACAATGGTTTAAACTTTATGAAATATCTTGATGGATGACATTTGTATTTTGACCACATGGAAACACTAATAAATCCTTGCTCTTTTTCACCTTTCAGATAGAACAGAGTTATTTTGCCCAAGTAAGAAGCATCTAGAGATCAAAATTAGTGCCTATTAATCAGATACATTTCCTGTGCCATTTATGAATAACCATCCAAACAAAATTTCCCAGGAGCATCCAGATATGTGAAAGCAAAGGAGGATTTAAAAAAAAAATCAAGTGGCCCATGGGTTGCTTTATTCTTCTTGTCTTATCCTCTGCATTGGGTATACCAGTCCAGACTCAATGTTTTTTCTTTTGTGACTGGATTCTGGGTGTCTACTGTGCAAACAGCGATGTTGGTAAGCTCTGGAGGCTCTGTCTGAATGGTCCAAAATGACATAACCACTATAAACAGCCCCTTTGGAAGAACATTATGGCTGGATATCCTCATTTTATTCTCAAGCTCCCTCTTTTTGGCCTGCCTCCACCTTAGAGACTAAATTGCCTAAATATATGCTTTCATATCCCTTCTGATAGATAGGGAGAAGTCATACAAACAAGTTATAGACACGATCTTGTAATATACATTGTACTGAAAAATTTCTGAGATCTGTAATATACATTGTACTGAAAACCACTGAATTCCTAGATGGAAGAGATAATACAGTTTGTGTCAATATCTGTTTCATCTGCTTGATGGCCAGATCTACAGCATCAGCAGTCGGACTGTCCCAACACTAAAAACAGTAGAGTACACAATAGAAATATTTTGATATTTGATTCCTTCGTGAGTTGTTGCACAGAAATAGTGGCTATTGTCTTCCAAACACTTTTTTAAGTGAGCAAACTAGATTTAAGCACTAGCATTAGATATTCTGTTACTTGCCAGCCAAACCAGCATTTTAAATTGCTTCTTCCCAATTTTTCTCCTCAGAGATACAAGTTTCCTGACTCATGTAACTAAGTTCCAGAGATTGGGTGATTTAGAAACAGAACTGTATTGTCTTGCAGTTCTGGAAGCTACAAGTCTGAAATAGAGCTGTCAACAGCACTGGTTTCTTTGAAGGGCTGTGATGGAGAATCTGTTCCATACTTCTCTCGTAGCTTCTGGTAGCCTTGGGCATTTCTTAGGTTATAGATCATGTTTCCCTTGTGTCTTCCATTGGGTCTTTTTGTCCAATGTCCCCTTTTTATAAGGACACTGACTATATAAAGTAGGGTCTATCCTAGTAATCTCATCTTAACACGATCATCTGCAAAGGTCCTATTTTCAAATAAGACCACATCTGGCCAAAGCTTAGGACTTCAGCATCTTCTGTAGGGGGTCAATTCAACCCATAATGTCAGGGTTCAATACTGTAAAATATTTTACATTGTGAACCAGGTTTAGGTGAATCCAATTTCTGCATCTGTATTCTACCTATTTCCCTCTCTGCATTAACCTAAGCCTCAGGGTTTATTTCACTGCTCTGGAAGGAAATGACTTATGTCAATGGCACTCAAAGATTTTGTTTTTTGGACATTTTTTTATCTTGGAAGTTTCTTTCCTTAATTGGCCATTAAGTGGCTATATTTTTCAGATTGATATTTAGATTCTCTCGGAATTCTTTTATATGTTAGATCTTGCTAACATTGAAGTACTTTTTCCAGGTTGACCTTCTTTCCTGGTATAATTTCTTATGCATATGTCTATAAAAATAAAATTAAATGATATGGAAAATAATGAGCATTCATACCTGGACATTATTCTCATTAATAAATTTAGGGTCATATTGGAATATTTGAACTGATACCAAGGAATACTTAAACCAGTGTGTCACATTATCCTATATGAAGAAGATAATATTTTACTTGCACCTCGAGTGACATGGAAGGTGATTTCTGGTATGCCAACAATACTATATTTTAAGTCATATTATTCAATATGTCTTATATTTAGTGAGTGTCTAGCTCAAATGTTCTATGTAATATGAAGAAATAAAGTGATTTTTTTCAAGAGTTTGAAACTTTCCTATTTTTCCATGTATGCACCTAATAAAATGTCTCACAGATGACATATGGTGTATGTACCATTTTGAATTCTATTAATTAACACTGTTAAATCTTTTTAGAAAATGTTTTATTTATTTATTCATAAGAGACACAGAGAGAGAGGCAGAGACATAAGCAGAGGGAAAAGCAGACTCCCTGTGGGGAGCCTGAAGTAGGACTCAATGCTGGGACTCTGGGATCATGACTTGAGCCAAAAGCAGAAGCTCAACCAATGAGCCATCGAGGTGCCTCAAATGTTCTATCTTTTTTTTTTAATAATAATTTTTTTATTGGTGTTCAATTTGCCAACATACAGAATAACACCCAGTGCTCAACCTGTGAAGTGACCCCTTCAGTGCCCGTCACCCATTCACCCCCATCCCCAGCCCTCCTCCCCTTCCACCACCCCTAGTTTGTTTACCAGAGTTAGGAGTCTTTATGTTCTGTCTCCCTTTCTGATATTTCCCACACATTTCTTCTCCCTTCCCTTATATTCCCTTTCACTATTATTTATATTCCCCAAATGAATGAGAACATACACTGTTTGTCCTTCTCCGATCGACTTACTTCACTCAGCAAAATACCCTCCAGTTCCATCCACGTGGAAGCAAATCGTGGGTATTTGTCGTTTCTAATGGCTGAGGAATATTCCATAGTATACATAGACCACATCTTCTTTATCCATTCATCTTTCGATGGACACCGAGGCTCCTTCCACAGTTTGGCTATTGTGGACATTGCTGCTACAAACATCGGGGTAAAGGTGTCCCGGGGTTTCATTGCATCTATATCTTTTGGGTAAATCCCCAACAGTGCAATTGCTGGGTCATAAGGCAGGTCTATTTTTAACTCCTTAAGGAACCTCCACACAGTTTTCCAGAGTGGTTACACCAGTTCACATTCCAACCAACAGTGTAAGAGGGTTCCCTTTTCTCCACATCCTCTCCAACATTTGTGGTTTCCTGCCTTGTTAATTTTCCCCATTCTCACTGGTGTGAGGTGGGATCTCATTGTGGTTTTGATTTGTATTTCCCTGAGGGCAAGTGATGCAGAGCATTTTCTCATGTGCTTGTTGGCCATGTCTATGTCTTCCTCTGTGAGATTTCTGTTCAAGTCTTTTGCCCATTTCATGATTAGATTGTTTGTTTTTTGGGGTTGAGTTTAATAAATTCTTTATAGATCTTGGAAACTAGCCCATTATCTGATACGTCATTTGCAAATATCTTCTCCCATTCTGTAGGTTATCTCTGAGTTTTGTTGACTGTTTCTTTTGCTGTGCAGAAGCTTCTATCTTGATGAAGTCACAATAGTTCCTATTTGCTTTTGTTTCTTTTGCCTTCGTGGATGTATCTTCCAAGAAGTTACTGTGGCTGAGTTCAAAAAGGGTGTTGCCTGTGTTCTCCTCTAGGATTTTGATGGAATCTTGTCTCACATTTAGATCTTTCATCCATTTTGAGTTTATCTTTGTGTCTAGTGCAAGAGAGTGGTCTAGTTTCATTCTTCTGCATGTGAATGTCCAATTTTCCCAGCACCATTTATTGAAGAGACTGTCTTTCTTCCAATGGATAGTCTTTCCTCCTTTGTCGAATATTAGTTGACCATAAAGTTGAGGGTCCACTTCTGGGTTCTCTATTCTGTTCCATTGATCTATGTGTCTGTTTTTGTGCCAGTACCACACTGTCTTGATGACCACAGATTTCTAGTACAACCTGAAATCTGGCATTGTGATGCCCCAGGTATGGTTTTCTTTTTTAAAATTCCCCTTGCTATTCGGGGTCTTTTATGATTCCACACAAATCTTAAAATAATTTGTTCCAACTCTCTGAAGAAAGTCCATGGTATTTTGATAGGGATTGCATTAAACGTGTAAATTGCTCTGGGTAACATTGACATTTTCACAATATTAATTCTGCTAATCCATGAGCATGGAATATTTTTCCATCTCTTTGTGTCTTCCTCAATTTCTTTCAGAAGTGTTCTATAGTTTTGAGGGTATAGATCCTTTACCTCTTTGGTTAGGTTTATTCCTAGGTATCTTATGCTTTTGGGTGCAATTGTAAATGGGATTGACTCCTTATTTTCTCTTTCTTCAGTCTCATTGTTAGTGTATAGAAATGCCACTGATTTCTGGGCATTGATTTGTATCCTGCCACACTGCCAAATTGCTGTATGAGTTCTAGCAATCTTGAGGTGGAGGCTTTTGGGTTTTCTATGTAGAGTATCATGTCATCGGCGAAGAGGGAGAGTTTGACTTCTTCTTTGCCAATTTGAGTGCCTTTAATGTCTTTTTGTTGTCTGATTGCTGAGGCTAGGACTTCCAGTACTATGTTGAATAGCAGTGGTGAGAGTGGATATCCCTGTCTTGTTCCTGATCTTAGGGGAAAGGCTCCCAGTGCTTCCCCATTGAGAATGATATTTGCTGTGGGCTTTTCGTAGATGGCTTTTAAGATGCTGTGGAATGTTCCCTCTATCCCTACACTCTGAAGAGTTTTGATCAGAAATGGATGCTCTATTTTGTCAAATGCTTTCTCTGCATCTAATGAGAGGATCATATGGTTCTTGGTTTTTCTCTTGCTGATATGATGAATCACATTGATTGTTTTACGAGTGTTGAACCAGGCTTGCATCACGGGGTTAAATCCTACTTGGTCATGGTGAATAATCTTCTCAATGTATTGTTGGATCCTACTGGCTAGTATCTCATTGAGAATTTTTGCATCCATGTTCATCAGGGATATTGGTCTATAATTCTCCTTTTTGGTGGGGTCTTTGTCTGGTTTTGGAATTAAGGTGATGGTACTCCATCTCTTTCTATCTTTTGGAACAGCTTTAGTAGAATAGGTATGGTTTCTTCTTTAAAAGTTTGATAGAATTCCCCTGGGAAGCCCTCTGGCCCTGGACTCTTGTGTCTTGGGAGGCTTTTGATGACTGCTTCAATTTCCTCCCTGGTTATTGGCCTGTTCAGGTTTTCTATT
Source organism: Canis lupus familiaris (assembly GCF_011100685.1). Taxonomy (NCBI): domain Eukaryota; kingdom Metazoa; phylum Chordata; class Mammalia; order Carnivora; family Canidae; genus Canis; species Canis lupus. The sequence continues at coordinate 8,355 of NW_023330254.1, forward strand.
TCTTCCAGTTCCAGTTTTTGTAGTTTGTGGCTTTCCAGATATACGTCCATTTCTTCTAGATGCCTAATTTATTGGCGTATAGCTGTTCATAATATGTTTTTAAAATCGTTTGTATTTCCTTGGTGTTGGTAGTGATCTCTCCTTTCTCATTCATGATTTTATTAATTTGAGTTTTCTCTCTCTTCTTTTTAATAAGGCTGGCTAATGGTTTATCTATCTTATTAATTCTTTCAAAGAACCAACTCCTGGTTCTGTTGATCTGTTCCACAGTTCTTCTGGTCTCGATTTCGTTGAGTTCTGCTCGAATCTTTTTTAACTCTCTTCTTCTGCTGGGTGTAGGATCTATTTGCTGTTTTTTCTCTAGCTCCTTTAGGTGTAAGGTTAGTTTTTGTATTTCAGTTCTTTCCAGTTTTTTGAATGGATTGTTGTATTGCGATGTATTTCCCCCTTAGGACTGCTTTTGCTGCATCCCAAAGATTTTGAACGGTTGTATCTTCATTCTCATTAGTTTCCATGAATCTTTTTAATTCTTCCTTAATTTCCTGGTTGACCCTTTCATCTTTTAGCAGGATGGTCCTTAACCTCCACGTTTTTGAGGTCCTTCCAAACTTCTTGTGACTTAGTTCTAATTTCAAGGCATTATGGTCTGAGAATATGCAGGAGATGATCCCAATCTTTTGGTATTGGTTCAGACCCGATTTGTGACCCAATATGTGGTCTATTCTGGAGAAAGTTCCATGTGCATTGAGAAGAATGTGTATTCAGTTGAGTTTGGATGTAAAGTTCTGTAGATATCTGTGAAATCCATCTGGTCCAGTGTATCGTTTAAAGGTCTCGTTTCTTTGGAGATGTTGTGTTTAGAAGAACTATCGAGTGTAGAACGCGCTAGATTGAAGTCACCAAGTATAAATGTATTATTATCTAAGTATTTCTTCACCCTGTTTATTAATTGATTGATATATTTGGCCGCTCCCACGTTCGGGGCATATATATTGAAGATTGTTAATTCCACTTGTTGGATAGATCCTAAAGTATGATATAGTGTCCCTCTTCATCTCTCACTACAGTCTTCGGGGTAAATTTTAGTTTATCTGATATAAGGATGGCTACCCCTCTTTCTTTTGACGACCACTCGAATGGTAAATGGTTCTCCAACCTTTTATTTTCAGGCTGTAGGAGTCCTTCTGTCTAAAATGAGTCACTTGTAGACAGCAAATAGGTGGGTCCTGCTTTTTTATCCAGTCTGAAACCCTGCACCTTTTGATGGGGTCATTAAGCCTGTTCACGTTCAGAGTTACTATTGAAAGATATGAGTTTAGTGTCATCATGATATCTATTCAGTCCTTGTTTTTGTGGATTGTACCACTGGACTTCTTAAAGGGGAATTTTAAGAGTCCCCCTCAAAATTTCTTGCAGAGCTGGTTTGGAGGTCAAATATTCTTTCAGTTCCTGCCTGTCTTGGAAGCTCTTTATCTCTCCTTCCATTTTGAATGAGAGCCTTGCTGGATAAAGTATTCTTGGTTGCATGTTCTTCTCATTTAGGACCCTGAATATATCCTGCCAGCCCTTTCTGGCCTGCCAGGTCTCTGTGGAGAGGCCTGCTGTTACCCTAATACTCCTCCCCATAAAAGTCAGGGATTTCTTGTCTCTTGCTGCTTTAAGGATCTTCTCTTTATCTTTGGAATTTGCAAGCTTCACTATTAAATGTCCAGGTGTTGAACAGTTTTTATTGATTTTAGGGGGGGATCTCTCTATCTCCTGGATCTGAATGCCTGTTTCCCTTCCCAGATTAGGAAAGTTTTCAGCTATGATTTGTTCAAATACATATTCTGGCCCTTTCAGCGCCCTCGGGAACCCCAATTAAACGTAGATTTTTCCTCCTCAAGCTGTCGTTTATTTCCCTTAATCTATCTTCATGGTCTTTTAATTGTTTGTCTTTTTCCTCAGTTTCCCTCTTTGCCATCAACTTGTCTTGTATGTCACTCACTCGTTCTTCCAACCCATTAACCCTCGTCGTTAGGACTTCTAGTTTGGATTGCATCTCATTCCATTGATTTTAATTTCTGCCTGATTTGATCTAAATTCTGCAGTCATGAAGTCTCTTGAGTCCTTTATGCTTTTTTCTAGAGCCACCAGTAGCTGTATAATAGTGCTTCTGAATTGGCTTTCTGACATTGAATTGTAATCCAGATTTTGTAACTCTGTGGGAGAGAGGACTGTTTCTGATTCTTTCTTTTGAGGTGAGGTTTTCCTTCTAGTCATTTTGCTCAGTGCAGAGTGGCCAAAAACAAATTGTATTGGGAAAAAGAGAAAAAGAGAGGAGAGAAAGAAGGAAAGAAAAGAGAAAAAGAAGAAAGAAAAAAGGAAGAAAAAAAGAAAAAAAGAAGAAAAAGAGAAATTAAAAGAAAGAAAGGGGAAAACAAAGGGTGGGGGAAGCAAACAGAAATAAAAAAAAAAAAAACAAAGAAAAAAAAACGAAAAAAAAAAAACACACGGGGTAGTACCTTCTGATTCTGTATACTTTAAGTCCCTTGACTTCCCCTGGAACTTGTCCGTCTAGGGGTCTCCTGGGGAGGGGCCTGCTGTACTGATTCTTAGGTGTTAGCACTTGGAGCTGCTCTGCCCCTGCCTGGTGCAGGGCTCAGTGGGGGTTGTTTACCCTGTGAGGCCCCAGGAGGAACAACCGCAGTGGCGGGGCCAGCTCTGCAGCCCTGGAGTCAGCCCCGGCAGTCACCACGGAGCTCTCCGTCTGCAGGGCCTGGAGGCTCCAGGCGGGGCCGCTGATCTGCTCAGCTCGGGGCAGGAGCGTCCTTGCTGTCCTGGGCCCTCCCTGCCTCTGCCTGTCCCGGGGGAGGCCGGATCCTGGGCTGTGTCCCGGCGCCCTGTGCTCCGGTGCCTGCGCTGTTGGATTCCTGCTCCCACCCCGCAGCCCCTCTGCGGGGCCTCTTCCTCTGCCCGAGCCCCTCCGAGCTGCTCCGGGTCCCGCCGGGTCCCGCCGTGCGCGCTGCAGCCCTTAGGGAGCTCGGCGCACTCTCCCGGGGCGCAGGTGCCTGTTAGTGTCCCCGGGAGCCCGAGGGCATCCCCGCCCTCCTGGGTCCTGCTCCACCTCCCTGCGAGCCCCTTTCCCCCGGGAAGGTCGGTGCAGCTCCTGCTCCTCCGGGACGGGGCTCTCCTGTCCTGGGGACACTCGCCCCGGCCTCAGCCCGGCTCCTCGCGGGGCCCCTCCCCCTTGGAGGCCTTTTGTTTCTTTATTTCTTTTCCCCCGTCTTCCTGCCTTGGTAGAAGCGCGAACTCTTCTCACTGTTCTCTCTTTAAATCTCAGGCTGAATTCGTAGATTTTCAGGATGATTTGAAGGTTATCTAGGTAAATTGGTGGGGACAGGTGATTTGGGGACCCTACTCTTCCGCTATCTTAACCCCTCCTCCAAATTTTCTCTTTTTATATGTATTCCATTGTTTCAGATTATGAGTAATTCAATATGATTAAAAATAAATAATTGTCTAATATTCTCTAATTTTAAAGCCCATGACCTTTGTTTTGACCTGGTCACCGAGGAACTTTTTGTTTTTTGAATGAATGAGACCAAGGATCAATCTAGGTTCATATCATTAATTATTTCGTTTTACAAAAGAATTAATGAATTAACACTCTAGAGAAATAAACAGCTTTATTTTTTAAATATGGTTCAACACTCAATTTATTAATTATATTTTATCACATTTGTTAATTCAGGACTACAAAAAACATGGTACTTTATTAATATGAATCCAAGTTTACATAGTTGGTTTGTTCATTAAAAAAAACTAAAAACCGAAAACCAAAACAACTTAGCTAGGAGAAATCTATCCAGAAATTAAAGTTTGGTTTAATATTCATTATTATTCAATGTAATTCACTGTATTCTCAGAATAAAGAAGAGACATATAAATACCTTAACTGATTCTGAAAAAAAGTATTCTATATAATTCAATGCACATTTATGAAAAGAAACCCCAGAAAATTAGGAATAGAATAGAACTTATTTGTACTGCTTCAAAATGAAAGGAATCTATGTTCTTCCTCCCATTATTCCTAACCACATATTTAATGGTATAAGATTACATGTTTTCTCCATAGAACTGGGAAAGAAAAGCATTACTAAACATAGATCTTTTATTCGTCATTGTACCAGTGATCCAAGCTAATGCAAGGCAGAGTGTCAATACACAAAATTCAGATGTATTTCTATAATCAGTAACAAACAACTAGAGAATAAATAAAAATAAATGATAATATATTTATTAAAGAAAAAATACCATTGTAACATGTAGGAATAAGCTTAACACAATCGTGTAAGAGCTATATATGGAAAACTACAAAATCTTTTTTTTTTTAAGAAAACTACAAAATCTTACTGACAGAAACTAAAGATCAAAATAAATGAAGCAAAATATCATGTCACGGGTTGGAAAATTCAGTGTTGCTAAGATGTTCATTTCTATCAAATTAATCTAGAGATCCATGGCAATCCTGATAAAAATCACAGTGGCTTTTTTGTAGGCACTGACAAGCACTTTTAACAGACTCAAACTCAGTGTCTCTCACTGCATCTGGACACTCCGTCACTGCAGAAGTGATCACCGACTGTTTTTGTCAACTGACTGGGGCACACTAAGATTGAAGAAGTTCAAAACTTCATTATCACTTGATGTTCAGAAGCCATTACTTTGGTGAAGGAAGTATTCTGATTTTCAGGAAAAAGCATTAACTCAGGTCTAATTTCCAATAATGCCATGAAAATAGTGCATTTCCCTTTCCTCTTAATAGTCACCTTAATATATAGCTGCTGGCAATTTTAGAGAAATTTAGGGTGGGGGGACTTTTTTGTGAGGTATTAAGAGATTCACCCTCAATGTATTCTCCTCACTTTCATTCAGTGGGCTCTGGAACTTTCAACTGATTCAAGTCCAAGAGTTTGTTTAGGGACAATGAATCTCCATTTTGGAGTGAAGTGTGAAGTCAGATTTCCATTTTCCAAAGTTAGATTTTTATTCTTTAGTATGCATAGAGGATGCTTGATGGAAGATCATTTCCTTTCTTCCAAGGACCTGACAATTTATTTACTAATGTCAAAGGTTGCTGTGGGTGAGACTGTTCTAATTAAAAGTCTGGACCTCCTGCTTATAACCAGTGATCACTTTCACTTTGCCTCTGGCAGATCCTCTTAAAATTTGACCTTTTTCACCCTGGAATACAATTTTTTTCATTGAATAAGGGAGCCCATTTCAAAGCCAGAACCTGTAAAACGTATTCTTAGCTGAAATCAAAATAACCATCCCAACAACTTTTCAATGTGCTAGTCCTACCCTCATCAATGTATTTCTCAACTTTTCATTGATAAAAATAACTCTGGGACCTGATAAGTGAAATTATATGGATGGTGGGCAAGTAAGGTATGCAGTAAGTGATATGCAAGATTCTTACCTTTCTAGTTGGATGTATTCCATTATATTATTCCAATACTTTTCTCTACATTATTCCAAGGATTTTTTTAAATCATTACACCTTGATTTAGTGATCTAACCCTTATTTCTTGGTTTTAGACAACTAACCTAAGGAATAGAACTACTGTATATCCTGTATATCAAGCTTATCAAGCAATCACATTTAATTTGGAATCTCTAGTGGGGGGACTAACATTAATAAATTCAGTGGGATTCCATTTTTGTTTCTTCCTATTCTACTATCCTATTTCTTCCTATTCTACTATCTTCCTATTCTACTAGTAAATTGTCTACTTTTATTTTTTGAATATAAATTAACAAAACCTTATGTCTTTTTTTTCCCTTCAGAAGCATACCCTTCTGATATATGACTCTATGATTATCTCTTTGGGAAGTGCTGGCATATAAATCTGATTATGGGTCAGTGGGGATTCCCTTGTTCTGCACCTTCTTTCCATCATGAAAACCAGGTCTAGAATATTTTAAACTGCAACCAGATTCAGTATTCCTTTCTGTTCCGATTTTGTTACTTATTTTGGAGACCGGCACCTACAAAACAGGAATCTACTCCTGGTGTATTTTATCTTATTGTAGCTTGATCACTCACTTGAAGGTAAACTCTTGATTTAAATGCATTCTATTAAAATATTGTATAATAAAATTATTTCCAATAATAATTCATGCAATTAAACATTCAACATTATAGAAATGTTGTGCATGTATTTCTGTTTTAAAATGGTAGAATAAAGATCATATCTTACCTTACTGTAATAGAAATTACTGAAAAGAAACAAGAAAAATGGGAAAGGACATAAGAACATCAACAGAAAATCAAGAAATTCTTTAAGAATATAATATATGGATAAATGAAACAGTGAATACTTAAAAGGCTGCAGCAATATAGTCTAATCTGATGATAGCTTTAGAGACATACTCATGATTTAAATACACACACACGCCAATACACACATGCCAAAAAAAATGGTGAAAGATATGAAAACACACCTTACTAAAAAAGACACATAAATGGTAAGTAAACATATGAAAAAATGTCCCCCATTATATGTCATTAGAGCATTGCAAATTAAAACAGGAGAAACCCCTACATGCTTTTTAGTATAGTGAAAATCCAGTGTGTGTGTGTGTGTGGTGTGTGGTGTGTGTGTGTGTGAGAGAGAGAAAGAGAGAGGGAGAGAGAGAGATTTCCTTGTGCATCCTACTTTCTTTTTCTCTCTCTCCCCTGATGTCTCGAGAAAGAGCTGTCTTCTGGGTTACTCAGAGAACATACTAGAAGACTGTGTGTGCGTGTATGTGTGTACATGCCAGGGAGGAGAATCACTAATGATAAATTAACATCATTTATAAATCCCAAATTATTCCCATCATCAATGAATTTTCTGCCACTTCAACCTCATTTAGCAAGGAAAATACTTAATACACCTCTCTCTAGGCTGCTTTCTTTTAAAATGACATACATGAAAATTAAGACAACATACATGACAATTCTAGAAGCACTGATATCTTCTTTGGCTTGCCATTAAAAAGCTGAATGGAAAGAAAAAAGTTAATTTGATCATTTAGATTTGTCCACATTCACACAAATAAATTTCATGTTTAAATTTGACAGTCTTTCCTGGATATTTCTGGCAACTACACAGAAATGACATAAAACTATAATCAGTGAGATTCTCTATCATCCACTCACATCACTTATCCAGTGGGGGTGAATTTTAATAATGGGGAACATAAAAAGGGACAGTGAAACAGAGATTCACAATAATGATACACATTTTCATTTATTAGGTGAAACATTTACTAAGCTATAGAAAACATCTGATAAATATGCTGATGGAAAGGAAAAAATGTATATTACCTGTATTCAAAAAGGCTGAAACCATTAGAAAAATTAACTCAAAATGGATGAAAGATCTAAATATAACAACACAAAACTTTAAAAGTTGTAGAAAATAATTTAGGGAAAATCTAGATGACATTGGACTTGGCAATGACTTTTTAGATACAACATGAAAGGCAAAAGCCATGAAAAAATTGGTAGATGAACTTAACTGAAATTATTCTCAAAAGAATGAGAAGACAAGCCATAAACTAAGAGAGAAAAATATTTGCAAACTCCATATCCAACAAAGAAACTATCCCCCAAAATATTTTAAAAACCCTCAAACCAAAAACACCTGCTAATATTCAACAATACAAAACAAATAGTATCACTTTAAAAATTGGCAAAAAGATATGAAAACACACCTTACTAAAAAGAGACACAAATGGAAAGTAAGCATATGAAAGATGTTTGCCCATCATCTGTCATTAGAGCATTGCATATTAAAACAAGGAGAGGGATCCCTGGGTGGCACAGCGGTTTAGCGCCTGCCTTTGGCCCAGGGCGCGATTCTGGAGACCCGGGATCGAATCCCACGTCGGGCTCCCGGTGCATGGAGCCTGCTTCTCCTCTGCCTGTGTCTCTGCCTCTCTCTCTCTCTCTGTATGACTATCATAAATAAATAAAAGTTAAAAAAATAAAAAAATAAAAAAATAAATAAAACAAGGAGAAACCACTACATGCTTCTTAGTACAGCAAAAATCCAAAGCACTGACAACACCAAATACTACTGAAAATGAGGAGCAAAAGACATTTCATTCATCGCCCATGGGCCTGCAACAATTGGTTAATTTGAAAAAGTTTGGCAGCTTCTTCTAAAAGTACAAATAGCATACCACCTGCACAAGATGTTTATAACAGCTTTATTTATCATTACTCAAACTTGGAAGCAACGAGGAATGTCCTTCAGTAAGTGAACGAATCAATAAACTATAGTACATCCAGACAACGAGGACTTTATTCAGCAGTAAAAAGAAATGAGTTATCAAGCCATAATAAGACACAAAAAAATCTTAAATATATTATTACTGAGAGAAGCCAGTCTGAAGGGCTACATACTGCATGATTCCAATTGTATGATGTCCCAAAAAAGGCAAAAACTATGGAGGCAATAAGAAAGTCAGTGGTAGCCAGGGTTTACAGGGCAGGGAGGGATAAGTAACAAGAGAAAAGAGGGTTTTTAGGACAGTGAAACTATTCTATATGGTATGTAATAGTGGATATCTGTCATTACATGTTTATTAAAACCCATGGAATAGGGATCCCTGGGGTGGCGCAGCGGTTTTAGCGCCTGCCTTTGGCCCAGGGCATGATCCTGGAGACCCAGGATCGAATCCCACATCAGGCTCCCGGTGCAGGGAGCCTGCTTCTTCCTCTGCCTGTGTCTCTGCCTGTCTCTCTCACTGTGTGCCTATCATAAATAAAAAAAAAAATAAAAAAAAAAATAACCCATGGGAATATACAATTCCAAGAACAAACCCTGAAGTAAACTACAGACTTTGGGTGATAGTGATATTTCAATTTAGGTTATAGATTATAATAAATGTAACACTTGTTGGAGGATATTAATGGGGGAAGTTGTGCACATGTGGGAACAGGAGATTATCAGAACTCTCTTATTTTCTGCTCAATATTGCTGTGAACCTAAAACTGCTCTAAACATGTCTATTTTTAAAATAATAAATAAAAAGAGACTGAGAGTATATATTGTCTTTCTGTTTCTCTGTTGAAATTTTTGGAAGTTTGGAGAGAAGAAAATTAGAGTCAGAGAAAGTATTCTAGAAAATGTGGACCTTTTAATTAAGTCTTAGATAGTATGTAGGATTCTGCTCTAAATTTATTGATCACATATTAGGTATTCAATATTTCACATGGGGATTCTTAAACCTTATGTGCCATAGGACTCTTTAAGAAAATTATATATATTATATTATATTATATTATATTATATTATATTAATATATATATATGTTATATAATATATTTTTTTTTTTTAGAGAGAGAGAGAGTGCATAGGGGCAGGGTGAGAGGGAGAGAGATCTAACCCAGACTCTGCACTGAGTGTGGAGTCAACATGGGCTTGATCTCAAGACCCTGAGATCAGGACCAGAGCCAAAACCAAGAGTCCATGCTGAAGGCAACTGCACCACATGGCATCCCATGCCATGGGACTTAAAAGTCGAATGAATCCATGAATCCTACTTAAAACATCCAAAATAAACACACAAAATAAACAGTATTTTATAGGAAACCAATTATACAGTTGGCAAAATATTACTATTAAATTGTGATCTGTATCTATTTGTATTCACATCTTCATTATTATGGTTAACAAGTATTCTTACATTTGAAAGGATTGATATGCACGTATGATATTTTTCGGTATACATAATAAATCATAGGTATAAAATTTTTTTATTCCATTGGTGCTAATTGATAATTACCACTGCTGTAACTATGAATTGCTGCTTACATACAAGATAGAAGTAGATGCTAAATTTCAATTGGAAATACATAGATATACTACATTTTCTTTCATCTCTTAATGAACATTGGGTTGTTTCCATATTTTGCTTTTGTGAATAAGTTGTGTCATGGGGACAGAGACACTTCTTTGAGATCCTGAATTCAGTCAATTCTTTTGGATATATCACCAGAATTGGATTATTGGGGCTATGAAATATCTATTTTTAATTTTTGAGGACTCTTTAGCTGCAATACTATCTTATATTCCCACCAATAGTGTATAAATGGTCTAATTTCTCTACATCCTTCTAACATGTTTTTTGCTGTTTTTTTTTTATTTTGTTTTGTTTTACATTTTGCTAATAGCCATGCTAGCAGGTGTAAGGTGATATCTCATTGTAGTATTGATTTACGGTGTTCTGGTAATTAATAATGTTGTGTCTTTTCATATACTAGTGTCATTTATACGTCTTCTTTGGAGAAATATCCATTCAAGTCCTTTGTCCATATTTAATTGGATTATTTGGGGTTTTGTTTTGGTTTTCTGCTATTGAGTTGTTGGAGTTCCTCATGTATTTTGGAAATTAAACTTATTAGATACATGCTTTGCAAATATTTTTCTCATTACACAGGTGCCTTTTCATTGATTGCACTTGCTGCTCAAATACTTTTTAGTTTGATGAAATCCCACTGTCTATTTCTGCTTCTTTTGCCTGTGTTTCAGTATCATATCCATGAAATCATTGCCAAGATCAATGTCAAGAAACTTTTTCTCTGTTTTCTTCTAGCAGTTTTACAATTTCACGTCTTACATTTAAATCTTTAATCCATTTTGGTTGATTTTAATGTACAGTGTAAGGTGACCAATTTCATTTTTCATTTCACCATGAAAAGGACAAATATCACATAATTCCACTCATATGGGGTATCTAAAATATTCTAACTCATAGAATCAGAGAGTAGAATAGTGGTTACCAGGCCCTGGAGTATAGTGAAAACAGCATTATTGTTCAATGGATATGAAGTTTAATGAAATAAATTCTAGAGATCTGCTCTAGAACACAGTGCCTACAGTTAACAATACAGTATTTTGCTCTTAACAGTTTATTAAGAGAGTAAATCCTATATTAAGTGTTTTACCCTTAAAAATAAATAAAAATAAGAAAACATAAGTGACACAAGAAAAAGGTGGGAGTTAGATATGTCTATTACCTTGATTATGGTGATGGTATCATGGGTATTTGCACATGCCCAAGCTCATTAGTTTATACACAATGAATGTATGCAGTTCTTTGTATCTCAATTATTTCAATGAAGCTGCTAAAAAATGAAAGAAAATACTAAAGAAAAAGAGCTCAGTGGGAATAAAATTATTTCTTTCTCTTTGGAGTTTAAGAGTTCCCTGAATTCTATCCATGAACACATTGGGGGAATCCCTGGATCCTAGGCTCAGAACTCTGGTTTCATAAGTAAGTCTATTGCACTTACTGCATTCTGGACTTTGTACTGAATACTTTACAAAATGGGAGTGGTGACATTATCTTATAGAGATATTGCTTCCATTAGTGATAATTCACTGGTTTGATTTATAATAAATAAACATGGGAAAAGTTTATTGAATAAAAATAATGAGACTCTCTGTTCTTATCAAATATTCTTGGCTACAAGTATCACATTGATTTCCTCCTGTCATAAAATATCCATATCTGCTAATGAAACCTTTCCCTCTTTTATAAACAAAGATTTATTAAGGTATTGTCCAAAGTCAGATATTGATCAAGATACCCTTCAACAGTTGTCTCCTAAACAACCAATGAGCTTGAGGATACATTATTACAGATTTAGCTGATATTTTGATTGATCTCAAAGCAATGACACAATTTTTATTTAAGTTTCACAATCATTCTATAGAAATGCAAAGTGAGGAATTACTTCATCAGATCATGCTTATCATATTATATTAAATTCTAAGTAAGGTATCTATGATAGATGGTTTATAAATTATATGGGAGGAACTCCAGAATGATAAGAAGGTTCTATAATCAAACTCATTTAAGAAATTGATCATGGAAATGAAAACATGTATTTAGAATAAAAGGTGTTAATGAATTATGATATATTTCTTTAAACTTGAAGTTTAGTCAATGAAAAGAAGATAACATAAATTGAAACTCTGGGAGTCATATTTAGGCAAAGCATAGGAAAGAAGATTAAAACAAGGAGAATTATTTAATAATGGAATGGACCATCATCATAGAAAATCAACTCCATTTCTATAAAGCTCCTCAAATGACAAATGAGTGAGCAGCAAGTACACAATAAAAAGTTCTCCATTTGGGAATTTAAACTAGATTATGTAAAATGTTATGTTCAACTTTTTATTTTTTTATTTTATTTATGATAGTCACACAGAGAGAGAGAGAGAGAGAGGCAGAGACACAGGCAGAGGGAGAAGCAGGCTCCAAGCACCGGGAGCCGATGTGGGATTCGATCCCGGGTCTCCAGGATCGCGCCCTGGGCCAAAGGCAGGCGCCAAAACGCTGCACCACCCAGGGATCCCTAACTTTTTATACCATGGCTTTTAATCATTGATTTCAAAGTAAACAAAAACCTTTATTATTTTCTTCTCTTTTTTAGAATCAGTTAATATTATATTCATAATTTTATTGGTTTTCCAAATTAAAAAATGCATCCTTATTACAGAAAATACAATCATTGGATAAATACATAATAGTTAACATGCATAAATAAAAGTAAAATTACCCTAGATTTGCACCCTTTCAAGAAAAAGAAAGTATGATTCACCTATACATATTCCTCTTATTAGTCATTTTTTTCCTTCCAATATATTTAAATTTGAAATGACTTGAGCAGGGATACAAA
>NW_023330255.1:0-26137 GCF_011100685.1 Canis lupus familiaris
TATCTCCAGGTGCAGTAGAGGGCAATCTGGGAACCTCGTCAGAGTACTGTACCTTCTCACTGCCATCAAGGACTGCTGCTAGTTGAAAGCTGGCCTTTCAAGGACATGCACCAGTGAGAGGCGCGATACGGCCAGAAACCTCCGCATCATGCCTGACGGTAGAGTAGCTGCTAACATCTAATGGTAGTGGCTGGGAGAGGGGGGGGTTGCGCGAAAAGAAGGTGTGAGCACTGGGCCTGAACTCCCGTGTATCTGAGTTGATACAGCGATGTCCAATGGCCTTCTCAATCACAGGTGTAGCTAGTTCCAACTCCCATGTCGCGAGTGGTAGCAGGACATCTGCCTCCATGAATACACACTTCTGAGAGGTTGAAGCTTATGGCCTGACCTCCACATCCAGCCTGCTGGTAACCTGGATTCTAAAAGGCCTCGGCGCGCTGTTTGACGGAAGTGCTGGGAGAGTAATTGGAAATCACCAGGCACAAAGACTAGTGCCTCCAGAGATAGTTTCAGCGATTTCTAGTAATTCCTGTGGTAGACTGGGCTACATACTAAGTTCAATACGTGAGGAGGGTTAGCTGAAACGCCTGTCCAAAACCACCTTATTCTGAGAGTTGAGCTCAAGCATCAGCCTCACAGTTCCACAATGCCTGCAGAGGGAGTTCGCAGGTCTTCAGCAGGCAGAGAGTGTGCCAGAGGCTCTGAGACGCCAGAGGGGAACAAGGAGACCGGAGGGTAATCCCACAGGTGCAGTTTGCAGTAGACTGTAATCTGGAACCTCCTGAACTCAGAGTATGCTACCTTCTCATGCCATAGGAATGCAGCTAGTTGACAGCTAGCGGCTTCAAGGAACATGCTTCCCTGTGAGAGCTGAGGTGAGGACAGGGCAGAACCCTCCAGCATGATGCCTGACTGTAGGAGTAGCTGCGAAATCTAAGTTAGTGGGCTGGGAGAGGTTGCGGGAAAAGAATATGTGAGCCCTGGGCCGAACTCCCGTGTATCTGAGTTGATACAGCGATTTCCAACGCTTTCCTCAACCAGAGTTTAGCTAGGTTCCAAATCCAATGTACGAGAGGGTAGAAGACATTGCCTACCAGATACACACTTCTGAGAGTTGAGCTATGCCTGTACTCCACATCCAGCCTGTGCGTACCATTGGCTTCTAAAGGCATTAGGCTCGTGTTTGACGGAAGTGTGGGGAGAGGCAATTGGAATCACCGAGCACCAAAGGACTAGTGCCTCCAAGCTCAGTTCAGCGCTTCTAGTAATCCTGTGTAGACTGGTGCTACATTACTAAGTTCCATACGTGAGAGGGTAGATGACCGCCGGTGTCAAACACCATATATCTTATGCGAGTTCGAGCTCAGCCTCAGTCCCTACAGTTCCACATGCTGCAGAGTGAGTTTCGCAGGTCTTCAGCAGAGACGTTTGCCAGAGGCTTCTTGAAGACGCAGGGTAACAATGCAGACCGGAAGGGGTATCCCCAGGTTGCAGTAGGACTGGTAATCTTGGAACCTCCTGACTCAGAATACTGCTACTTTTCACTTGACATAGGAATGCAGCTAGTTGAAAAGCTGGCTTCAAGACATGCTTCCCTGTGGAGGAGTGAGGACAGGGCAGAACCTCCCGCAGGTGCTGACTTAGGAGAGTACGCTGCTAAACATCCTAATGTTAGTGGTTTGGGAAAGAGGTTGTGGGAAAAGCAATGTGGAGCACTGGCCTGAATCCCGTGTTCTGAGTGAATACAGCGATTTCAACGACTTTCCTCAACAGAGTGTAGATAGGTTCCAAATCCCAGATAGAGCGGGTAGCAGACATTGCCTCCCATGCATACACACTTCGAGAGTTGAGCTTATGGCCGTACCCTGCAACTATCCAGACTGCTGGTAAAATGGTTCTAAAGCCTAGGCTCGCTGTTTGACGGAAGTGCAGGGGGAGAGGTAATTGGAATCTCCCGGCACCACAAGACGAGTGCCCCAAGCTCAATTCACGATGCCATGTAATTCTTGTGGTAGACAGGTGCTACATACTAAGTTCCATATGTGAGAAGGTAGCTGAACGCCTTGTCCAAAAGCATCTTACCTTCTGAGAGTTGAGCTCAGCCTCAGTCCCTCACAGTTCCACACTGCCTGCAGAGTGAGTTTCACACGTCTTCACCAGAGACGATTGCAGAGGCTTCTGAGTACAAGTTAACAATGCAGACCTGGCGGGTATCTCCAGGTGCAGTAGAGTGGTAATCTTGGAACCTCCTGACTCAGAGTACTGCTACCTTCTCACTGCCATAGGAATGCAGCTAGTTGACAGCTGGCTTCAAGACATGCTTCCCTGTGAGAGCTGAGGACAGGGCAGAACCCTCCCGCATGCTGCCTGACTGTAGGAGTAGCTGCTAACATCCTAATGTTAGTGGCTGGGAGAGGTTGCGGGAAAAGCATGTGTGAGCACTGGGCCTGAACTCCCGTGTATCTGAGTTGAATACAGCGATTTCCAACGCTTTCATCAATCAGAGTGTAGCCAGGTTCCAACTCCCATGTCCGAGTAGGGTAGCAGACATCTGCCTCCCATGCATACACACTTCTGAGAGTTGAGCTTATGGCCTGTACCTCCACATCCAGCCTGCTGGTACCCTTGGCTTCTAAAGGCCTAGGCTCGCTGTTTGACGGAAGTGCTGGGAGAGGTAATTGGAATCACCCGGCACACAAGACTAGTGCCTCCAAGCTCAGTTCAGCGATTTCCTAGTAATTCCTGTGGTAGACTGGTGCTACATACTAAGTTCCATACGTGAGAGGGTAGCTGAACGCCTTGTCCAAAAGCATCTTACTTCTGAGAGTTAGAGCTCAGCCTCAGTCCCTCACAGTTCCACACTGCCTGCAGAGTGAGTTTCGCAGGTCTTCAGCAGAGACGTTGGCCAGAGGCTTCTGAGATGAGGGTAACAATGCAGACCTGGAGGGTATCCCCAGGTGCAGTAGACTGGTAATCTTGGAACCTCCTGACTCAGAGTACTGCTACCTTCTCACTGCCATAGGAATGCAGCTAGTTGACAGCTAGGCTTCAAGACATGCTTCCCTGTGAGAGCTGAGGACAGGGCAGAACCCTCCCGCATGCCTGCCTGACTGTAGGAGTAGCTGCTAACATCCTAATGTTAGTGGCTGGAGAGGTTGCGGGAAAAGCATGTGTGAGCACTGGGCCTGAACTCCCGTGTATCTGAGTTGAATACAGCGATTTCCAACGGCTTTCCTCAATCCAGAGTGTAGCTAGGTTCCAAATCCCTGTACGAGCGGGTAGCAGACATCTGCCTCCCATGCATACACACTTCTGAGAGTTGAGCTTATGGCCTGTACCTCCAATCCAGCCTGCTGGTAACGCTTGGCTTCTAAAAGGCCTAGGCTCGCTGTTTGACGGAAGTGCTGGAGAGGTAATTGGAATCTCCCGGCACACTAAGACGAGTGCCTCCAAGCTCAGTTCACGATTTCCCAGTAATTCTTGTGGTAGACAGGTGCTACATACTAAGTTCCATATGTGAGAAGGTAGCTGAACGCCTTGTCCAAAAGCATCTTACTTCTGAGAGTTGAGCTCAGCCTCAGTCCCTCACAGTTCCACACTGCCTGCAGAGTGAGTTTCACACGTCTTCACCAGAGACGATTGCCAGAGGGCTCTGAGTACAAGTTAACAATGCAGACCTTGGAGGGTATCTCCAGGTGCAGTAGACTGGTAATCTTGGAACCTCCTGACTCAGAGTACTGCTACCTTCTCACTGCCATAGGAATGCAGCTAGTTGACAGCTGGCTTCAAGACATGCTTCCCTGTGAGAGCTGAGGACAGGGCAGAACCCTCCCGCATCCAGCCTGACTGTAGGAGTAGCTGCTAACATCCTAATGTTAGTGGCTGGGAGAGGTTGCGGGAAAAGCATGTGTGAGCACTGGGCCTGAACTCCCGTGTATCTGAGTTGAATACAGCGATTTCCAACGGCTTTCATCAATCAGAGTGTAGCCAGGTTCCAACTCCCATGTCCGAGTCGGTAGCAGACATCTGCCTCCCATGCATACACACTTCTGAGAGTTGAGCTTATGGCCTGTACCTCCACATCCAGCCTGCTGGTACCCTTGGCTTCTAAAAGGCCTAGGCTCGCTGTTTGACGGAAGTGTTGGGAGAGGTAATTGGAATCACCCGGCACACAAGACTAGTGCCTCCAAGCTCAGTCCAGCGATTTCCTAGTAATTCCTGTGGTAGACTGGTGCTACATACTAATTTCCATATGTGAGAAGGTAGCTGAACGCCTTGTCCAAAAGCATCTTACTTCTGAGAGTTGAGCTCAGCCTCAGTCCCTCACAGTTCCACACTGCCTGCAGAGTGAGTTTCACACGTCTTCACCAGAGACGATTGCCAGAGGCTTCTGAGTACAAGTTAACAATTCAGACCTGGTTGGTATCTCCAGGTGCAGTAGAGTGGTAATCTTGGATCCTTCTGACTCAGAGTACTGCTACCGTCTCACTGCCATAGGAATGCAGCTAGTTGACAGCTGGCTTCAAGACATGCTTCCCTGTGAGAGCTCGGGACAGGGCAGAACCCTCCCGCATCATGCCTGACTGTAGGAGTAGCTGCTAACATCCTTATGTTAGTGGCTGGGAGAGGTTGCGGGAAAAGCATGTGTGAGCACTGGGCCTGAACTCCCGTGTATCTGAGTTGAATACAGCGATTTCCAACGGCTTTCATCAATCAGAGTGTAGCCGGTTCCAACTCCATGTCCGAGTGGGTAGCAGACATCTGCCGTCCCATGCATACACACTTCTGAGAGTTGAGCTTATGGCCTGTACCTCCACAGCCAGCCCTGCTGGTACCCTTGGCTTCTAAAGGCCTAGGCTCGCTGTTTGACGGAAGTGCTGGGAGAGGTAATTGGAATCACCCGGCACACAAGACGAGTGCCTCCAAGCTCAGTCCAGCGATTTCCTAGTAATTCCTGTGGTAGACTGGTGCACCATATACGTCCATAAGTGGAAAAACATGAGCGGGTAGATGAACGCCTGCAAACCACCTTATTTTCTGAGAGTTGAGCTCAGTCTCAGTCCCTAACCGTTCCCACTGCCGCAGAGTGAGTTTCGCAGTCTCCGCAGGAGACGTTTGCAGAGGCTTCTGAGGCCGGTAACAATGCAGACCTGGAGGTGTATCGCCAGTGCAGCGGACGGTAACTATTGGAAACCTCTTGAGCTCAGACCCTCCAGGTCTGCATTGTTACCCTGTCTCAGAAGCTCTGGCAATCGTCTCTGCTGAAGACCTGCGAAACTCACTCTGCAGGCAGTGTGGAACTGTGAGGGACTGAGGGTGAGCTCAACTCTCAGAAGTAAGATGCTGTTGGACAAGGCGTTCAGCTACCCTCTCACGTATGGAACTTAGTATGTAGCACCAGTCTACCACAAATTACTAGGAAATCGCTGAATTGCTTGGAGGCACTAGTCTTGTGTGCCGGGATTCCAATTACCTCTCCCAGCACTTCCGTCAAACAGCGAGCCTAGGCCTTTTAGAGCAAGGTACCAGCAGCTGGATGTGGAGGTACAGGCCATAAGCTCAACTCAAAGGTGTATCATGGGAGGCAGATGTCTGCTACCCCTCGTACATGGGAGTTGGAACCTAGCTACACTGTGATTGAAGAGCCATTGGAAATCGCTGTATTCAACTCAGATACACGGGGAGTTTCAGGCCCAGTGCTCACACATGCTTTTCCGCAACCTCTCCAGCCACTAACATAAGGATGTTAGCAGCTACTCCTACAGTCACAGGCAGGATGCGGGAGGGTTCTTGCTGCCTGTCCTCAGCTCTCACAGGGAAGCATGTCTTGAAGCCAGCTGTCAACTAGCTGCATTCCTATGGCAGTGAGAAGGTAGCAGTACTCTGAGTCAGGAGGTTCCAAGATTACTCTACTGCACCTGGGATACCCTCCAGGCTGCATTGTTAACACTTGTCTCAGAAGCCTCTGGCAATCGTCTCTGGTGAAGACGTGTGAAACTCACTCTGCAGGCAGTGTGGAAGTGTGAGGGACTGAGGCTGAGCTCAACTCTCAGAAGTAAGATGCTTTTGGACAAGGCGTTCAGCTACCTCTCACAGTATGGAACTTAGTATGTAGCACCAGTCTACCACAAGAATTACTAGGGAAATCGCTGAATTGAGCTTGGAGGCACTCGTCTTGTGTGCCGGGAGATTCCAATTACCTCTCCCAGCACTTCCGTCAAACAGCGAGCCTAGGCCTTTTAGAAGCCAAGGGTACCAGCAGGCTGGATGTGGAGGTACAGGCCATAAGCTCAACTCTCAGAAGTGTGTATGCATGGGAGGCAGATGTCTGCTACCCACTCGGACATGGGAGTTGGAACCTAGCTACACTGTGATTGAAGAAGGCCATTGGAAATCGCTGTATTCAACTCAGATACACGGGAGTTCAGGCCCAGTGCTCACACATGCTTTTCCCGCAACCTCTCCCAGCCACTAACATTAGGATGTTAGCAGCTACTCCTACAGTCAGGCAGGATGCGGGAGGGTTCTGCCCTGTCCTCAGCTCTCACAGGGAAGCATGTCTTGAAGCCAGCTGTCAACTAGCTGCATTCCTATGGCAGTGAGAAGGTAGCAGTACTCTGAGTCAGGAGGTTCCAAGATTACCACTCTACTGCACCTGGAGATACCCTCCAGGTCTGCATTGTTAACTTGTACTCAGAAGCCTCTGGCAATCGTCTCTGGTGAAGACGTGTGAAACTCACTCTGCAGGCAGTGTGGAAGTGTGAGGGACTGAGGGTGTGCTCAACTCTCAGAAGTAAGATGCTTTTGGACAAGGCGTTCAGCTACCTTCTCACATATGGAACTTAGTATGTAGCACCTGTCTACCACAAGAATTACTGGGAAATCGTGAATTGAGCTTGGAGGCACTCGTCTTGTGTGCCGGGAGATTCCAATTACCTCTCCCAGCACTTCCGTCAAACAGCGAGCCTAGGCCTTTTAGAAGCCAAGGGTACCAGCAGGCTGGATGTGGAGGTACAGGCCATAAGCTCAACTCTCAGAAGTGTGTATGCATGGGAGGCAGATGTCTGCTACCCGCTCGTACATGGGATTTGGAACCTAGCTACACTCTGGTTGAGGAAAGCCGTTGGAAATCGCTGTATTCAACTCAGATACACGGGAGTTCAGGCCCAGTGCTCACACATGCTTTTCCCGCAACCTCTCCCAGCCACTAACATTAGGATGTTAGCAGCTACTCCTACAGTCAGGCAGCATGCGGGAGGGTTCTGCCCTGTCCTCAGCTCTCACAGGGAAGCATGTCTTGAAGCCAGCTGTCAACTAGCTGCATTCCTATGGCAGTGAGAAGGTAGCAGTATTCTGAGTCAGGAGGTTCCAAGATTACCAGTCGACTGCACCTGGGGATACCCTCCAGGTCTGCATTGTTACCCTGCGTCTCAGAAGCCTCTGGCAAACGTCTCTGCTGAAGACCTGCGAAACTCACTCTGCAGGCAGTGTGGAACTGTGAGGGACTGAGGCTGAGCTCAACTCTCAGAAGTAAGATGGTTTTGGACAAGGCGTTCAGCTACCCTCTCACGTATGGAACTTAGTATGTAGCACCAGTCTACCACAGGAATTACTAGGAAATCGCTGAACTGAGCTTGGAGGCACTAGTCTTGTGTGCCGGGTGATTCCAATTACCTCTCCCAGCACTTCCGTCAAACAGCGAGCCTAGGCCTTTTAGAAGCCAAGGGTACCAGCAGGCTGGATGTGGAGGTACAGGCCATAAGCTCAACTCTCAGAAGTGTGTATGCATGGGAGGCAGATGTCTGCTACCCACTCGGACATGGGAGTTGGAACCTAGCTACACTGTGATTGAAGAAGGCCATTGGAAATCGCTGTATTCAACTCAGATACACGGGAGTTCAGGCCCAGTGCTCACACATGCTTTTCCCGCAACCTCTCCCAGCCACTAACATTAGGATGTTAGCAGCTACTCCTACAGTCAGGCAGGATGCGGGAGGGTTCTGCCCTGTCCTCAGCTCTCACAGGGAAGCATGTCTTGAAGCCAGCTGTCAACTAGCTGCATTCCTATGGCAGTGAGAAGGTAGCAGTACTCTGAGTCAGGAGGTTCCAAGATTACCACTCTACTGCACCTGGAGATACCCTCCAGGTCTGCATTGTTAACTTGTACTCAGAAGCCTCTGGCAATCGTCTCTGGTGAAGACGTGTGAAACTCACTCTGCAGGCAGTGTGGAAGTGTGAGGGACTGAGGGTGTGCTCAACTCTCAGAAGTAAGATGCTTTTGGACAAGGCGTTCAGCTACCTTCTCACATATGGAACTTAGTATGTAGCACCTGTCTACCACAAGAATTACTGGGAAATCGTGAATTGAGCTTGGAGGCACTCGTCTTGTGTGCCGGGAGATTCCAATTACCTCTCCCAGCACTTCCGTCAAACAGCGAGCCTAGGCCTTTTAGAAGCCAAGGGTACCAGCAGGCTGGATGTGGAGGTACAGGCCATAAGCTCAACTCTCAGAAGTGTGTATGCATGGGAGGCAGATGTCTGCTACCCGCTCGTACATGGGATTTGGAACCTAGCTACACTCTGGTTGAGGAAAGCCGTTGGAAATCGCTGTATTCAACTCAGATACACGGGAGTTCAGGCCCAGTGCTCACACATGCTTTTCCCGCAACCTCTCCCAGCCACTAACATTAGGATGTTAGCAGCTACTCCTACAGTCAGGCAGCATGCGGGAGGGTTCTGCCCTGTCCTCAGCTCTCACAGGGAAGCATGTCTTGAAGCCAGCTGTCAACTAGCTGCATTCCTATGGCAGTGAGAAGGTAGCAGTATTCTGAGTCAGGAGGTTCCAAGATTACCAGTCTACTGCACCTGGGGATACCCTCCAGGTCTGCATTGTTACCCTGCGTCTCAGAAGCCTCTGGCAAACGTCTCTGCTGAAGACCTGCGAAACTCACTCTGCAGGCAGTGTGGAACTGTGAGGGACTGAGGCTGAGCTCAACTCTCAGAAGTAAGATGGTTTTGGACAAGGCGTTCAGCTACCCTCTCACGTATGGAACTTAGTATGTAGCACCAGTCTACCACAGGAATTACTAGGAAATCGCTGAACTGAGCTTGGAGGCACTAGTCTTGTGTGCCGGGTGATTCCAATTACCTCTCCCAGCACTTCCGTCAAACAGCGAGCCTAGGCCTTTTAGAAGCCAAGGGTACCAGCAGGCTGGATGTGGAGGTACAGGCCATAAGCTCAACTCTCAGAAGTGTGTATGCATGGGAGGCAGATGTCTGCTACCCGCTCGGACATGGGATTTGGAACCTAGCTACACTCTGGTTGAGGAAAGCCGTTGGAAATCGCTGTATTCAACTCAGATACACGGGAGTTCAGGCCCAGTGCTCACACATGCTTTTCCCGCAACCTCTCCCAGCCACTAACATTAGGATGTTAGCAGCTACTCCTACAGTCAGGCAGCATGCGGGAGGGTTCTGCCCTGTCCTCAGCTCTCACAGGGAAGCATGTCTTGAAGCCAGCTGTCAACTAGCTGCATTCCTATGGCAGTGAGAAGGTAGCAGTATTCTGAGTCAGGAGGTTCCAAGATTACCAGTCTACTGCACCTGGGGATACCCTCCAGGTCTGCATTGTTACCCTGCGTCTCAGAAGCCTCTGGCAAACGTCTCTGCTGAAGACCTGCGAAACTCACTCTGCAGGCAGTGTGGAACTGTGAGGGACTGAGGCTGAGCTCAACTCTCAGAAGTAAGATGGTTTTGGACAAGGCGTTCAGCTACCCTCTCACGTATGGAACTTAGTATGTAGCACCAGTCTACCACAGGAATTACTAGGAAATCGCTGAACTGAGCTTGGAGGCACTAGTCTTGTGTGCCGGGTGATTCCAATTACCTCTCCCAGCACTTCCGTCAAACAGCGAGCCTAGGCCTTTTAGAAGCCAAGGGTACCAGCAGGCTGGATGTGGAGGTACAGGCCATAAGCTCAACTCTCAGAAGTGTGTATGCATGGGAGGCAGATGTCTGCTACCCACTCGGACATGGGAGTTGGAACCTAGCTACACTGTGATTGAAGAAGGCCATTGGAAATCGCTGTATTCAACTCAGATACACGGGAGTTCAGGCCCAGTGCTCACACATGCTTTTCCCGCAACCTCTCCCAGCCACTAACATTAAGGATGTTAGCAGCTACTCCTACAGTCAGGCAGGATGCGGGAGGGTTCTGCCCTGTCCTCAGCTCTCACAGGGAAGCATGTCTTGAAGCCAGCTGTCAACTAGCTGCATTCCTATGGCAGTGAGAAGGTAGCAGTACTCTGAGTCAGGAGGTTCCAAGATTACCACTCTACTGCACCTGGAGATACCCTCCAGGTCTGCATTGTTAACTTGTACTCAGAAGCCTCTGGCAATCGTCTCTGGTGAAGACGTGTGAAACTCACTCTGCAGGCAGTGTGGAAGTGTGAGGGACTGAGGGTGTGCTCAACTCTCAGAAGTAAGATGCTTTTGGACAAGGCGTTCAGCTACCTTCTCACATATGGAACTTAGTATGTAGCACCTGTCTACCACAAGAATTACTGGGAAATCGTGAATTGAGCTTGGAGGCACTCGTCTTGTGTGCCGGGAGATTCCAATTACCTCTCCCAGCACTTCCGTCAAACAGCGAGCCTAGGCCTTTTAGAAGCCAAGGGTACCAGCAGGCTGGATGTGGAGGTACAGGCCATAAGCTCAACTCTCAGAAGTGTGTATGCATGGGAGGCAGATGTCTGCTACCCGCTCGTACATGGGATTTGGAACCTAGCTACACTCTGGTTGAGGAAAGCCGTTGGAAATCGCTGTATTCAACTCAGATACACGGGAGTTCAGGCCCAGTGCTCACACATGCTTTTCCCGCAACCTCTCCCAGCCACTAACATTAGGATGTTAGCAGCTACTCCTACAGTCAGGCAGCATGCGGGAGGGTTCTGCCCTGTCCTCAGCTCTCACAGGGAAGCATGTCTTGAAGCCAGCTGTCAACTAGCTGCATTCCTATGGCAGTGAGAAGGTAGCAGTATTCTGAGTCAGGAGGTTCCAAGATTACCAGTCTACTGCACCTGGGGATACCCTCCAGGTCTGCATTGTTACCCTGCGTCTCAGAAGCCTCTGGCAAACGTCTCTGCTGAAGACCTGCGAAACTCACTCTGCAGGCAGTGTGGAACTGTGAGGGACTGAGGCTGAGCTCAACTCTCAGAAGTAAGATGGTTTTGGACAAGGCGTTCAGCTACCCTCTCACGTATGGAACTTAGTATGTAGCACCAGTCTACCACAGGAATTACTAGGAAATCGCTGAACTGAGCTTGGAGGCACTAGTCTTGTGTGCCGGGTGATTCCAATTACCTCTCCCAGCACTTCCGTCAAACAGCGAGCCTAGGCCTTTTAGAAGCCAAGGGTACCAGCAGGCTGGATGTGGAGGTACAGGCCATAAGCTCAACTCTCAGAAGTGTGTATGCATGGGAGGCAGATGTCTGCTACCCACTCGGACATGGGAGTTGGAACCTAGCTACACTGTGATTGAAGAAGGCCATTGGAAATCGCTGTATTCAACTCAGATACACGGGAGTTCAGGCCCAGTGCTCACACATGCTTTTCCCGCAACCTCTCCCAGCCACTAACATTAGGATGTTAGCAGCTACTCCTACAGTCAGGCAGGATGCGGGAGGGTTCTGCCCTGTCCTCAGCTCTCACAGGGAAGCATGTCTTGAAGCCAGCTGTCAACTAGCTGCATTCCTATGGCAGTGAGAAGGTAGCAGTACTCTGAGTCAGGAGGTTCCAAGATTACCACTCTACTGCACCTGGAGATACCCTCCAGGTCTGCATTGTTAACTTGTACTCAGAAGCCTCTGGCAATCGTCTCTGGTGAAGACGTGTGAAACTCACTCTGCAGGCAGTGTGGAACTGTGAGGGACTGAGGGTGGGCTCAACTCTCAGAAGTAAGATGCTTTTGGACAAGGCGTTCAGCTACCTCTCACATATGGAACTTAGTATGTAGCACCTGTCTACCACAAGAATTACTGGGAAATCGTGAATTGAGCTTGGAGGCACTCGTCTTGTGTGCCGGGAGATTCCAATTACCTCTCCCAGCACTTCCGTCAAACAGCGAGCCTAGGCCTTTTAGAAGCCAAGGGTACCAGCAGGCTGGATGTGGAGGTACAGGCCATAAGCTCAACTCTCAGAAGTGTGTATGCATGGGAGGCAGATGTCTGCTACCCGCTCGTACATGGGATTTGGAACCTAGCTACACTCTGGTTGAGGAAAGCCGTTGGAAATCGCTGTATTCAACTCAGATACACGGGAGTTCAGGCCCAGTGCTCACACATGCTTTTCCCGCAACCTCTCCCAGCCACTAACATTAGGATGTTAGCAGCTACTCCTACAGTCAGGCAGCATGCGGGAGGGTTCTGCCCTGTCCTCAGCTCTCACAGGGAAGCATGTCTTGAAGCCAGCTGTCAACTAGCTGCATTCCTATGGCAGTGAGAAGGTAGCAGTATTCTGAGTCAGGAGGTTCCAAGATTACCAGTCTACTGCACCTGGGGATACCCTCCAGGTCTGCATTGTTACCCTGCGTCTCAGAAGCCTCTGGCAAACGTCTCTGCTGAAGACCTGCGAAACTCACTCTGCAGGCAGTGTGGAACTGTGAGGGACTGAGGCTGAGCTCAACTCTCAGAAGTAAGATGGTTTTGGACAAGGCGTTCAGCTACCCTCTCACGTATGGAACTTAGTATGTAGCACCAGTCTACCACAGGAATTACTAGGAAATCGCTGAACTGAGCTTGGAGGCACTAGTCTTGTGTGCCGGGTGATTCCAATTACCTCTCCCAGCACTTCCGTCAAACAGCGAGCCTAGGCCTTTTAGAAGCCAAGGGTACCAGCAGGCTGGATGTGGAGGTACAGGCCATAAGCTCAACTCTCAGAAGTGTGTATGCATGGGAGGCAGATGTCTGCTACCCACTCGGACATGGGAGTTGGAACCTAGCTACACTGTGATTGAAGAAGGCCATTGGAAATCGCTGTATTCAACTCAGATACACGGGAGTTCAGGCCCAGTGCTCACACATGCTTTTCCCGCAACCTCTCCCAGCCACTAACATTAGGATGTTAGCAGCTACTCCTACAGTCAGGCAGGATGCGGGAGGGTTCTGCCCTGTCCTCAGCTCTCACAGGGAAGCATGTCTTGAAGCCAGCTGTCAACTAGCTGCATTCCTATGGCAGTGAGAAGGTAGCAGTACTCTGAGTCAGGAGGTTCCAAGATTACCACTCTACTGCACCTGGAGATACCCTCCAGGTCTGCATTGTTAACTTGTACTCAGAAGCCTCTGGCAATCGTCTCTGGTGAAGACGTGTGAAACTCACTCTGCAGGCAGTGTGGAAGTGTGAGGGACTGAGGGTGTGCTCAACTCTCAGAAGTAAGATGCTTTTGGACAAGGCGTTCAGCTACCTTCTCACATATGGAACTTAGTATGTAGCACCTGTCTACCACAAGAATTACTGGGAAATCGTGAATTGAGCTTGGAGGCACTCGTCTTGTGTGCCGGGAGATTCCAATTACCTCTCCCAGCACTTCCGTCAAACAGCGAGCCTAGGCCTTTTAGAAGCCAAGGGTACCAGCAGGCTGGATGTGGAGGTACAGGCCATAAGCTCAACTCTCAGAAGTGTGTATGCATGGGAGGCAGATGTCTGCTACCCGCTCGTACATGGGATTTGGAACCTAGCTACACTCTGGTTGAGGAAAGCCGTTGGAAATCGCTGTATTCAACTCAGATACACGGGAGTTCAGGCCCAGTGCTCACACATGCTTTTCCCGCAACCTCTCCCAGCCACTAACATTAGGATGTTAGCAGCTACTCCTACAGTCAGGCAGCATGCGGGAGGGTTCTGCCCTGTCCTCAGCTCTCACAGGGAAGCATGTCTTGAAGCCAGCTGTCAACTAGCTGCATTCCTATGGCAGTGAGAAGGTAGCAGTATTCTGAGTCAGGAGGTTCCAAGATTACCAGTCTACTGCACCTGGGGATACCCTCCAGGTCTGCATTGTTACCCTGCGTCTCAGAAGCCTCTGGCAAACGTCTCTGCTGAAGACCTGCGAAACTCACTCTGCAGGCAGTGTGGAACTGTGAGGGACTGAGGCTGAGCTCAACTCTCAGAAGTAAGATGGTTTTGGACAAGGCGTTCAGCTACCCTCTCACGTATGGAACTTAGTATGTAGCACCAGTCTACCACAGGAATTACTAGGAAATCGCTGAACTGAGCTTGGAGGCACTAGTCTTGTGTGCCGGGTGATTCCAATTACCTCTCCCAGCACTTCCGTCAAACAGCGAGCCTAGGCCTTTTAGAAGCCAAGGGTACCAGCAGGCTGGATGTGGAGGTACAGGCCATAAGCTCAACTCTCAGAAGTGTGTATGCATGGGAGGCAGATGTCTGCTACCCACTCGGACATGGGAGTTGGAACCTAGCTACACTGTGATTGAAGAAGGCCATTGGAAATCGCTGTATTCAACTCAGATACACGGGAGTTCAGGCCCAGTGCTCACACATGCTTTTCCCGCAACCTCTCCCAGCCACTAACATTAGGATGTTAGCAGCTACTCCTACAGTCAGGCAGGATGCGGGAGGGTTCTGCCCTGTCCTCAGCTCTCACAGGGAAGCATGTCTTGAAGCCAGCTGTCAACTAGCTGCATTCCTATGGCAGTGAGAAGGTAGCAGTACTCTGAGTCAGGAGGTTCCAAGATTACCACTCTACTGCACCTGGAGATACCCTCCAGGTCTGCATTGTTAACTTGTACTCAGAAGCCTCTGGCAATCGTCTCTGGTGAAGACGTGTGAAACTCACTCTGCAGGCAGTGTGGAAGTGTGAGGGACTGAGGGTGTGCTCAACTCTCAGAAGTAAGATGCTTTTGGACAAGGCGTTCAGCTACCTTCTCACATATGGAACTTAGTATGTAGCACCTGTCTACCACAAGAATTACTGGGAAATCGTGAATTGAGCTTGGAGGCACTCGTCTTGTGTGCCGGGAGATTCCAATTACCTCTCCCAGCACTTCCGTCAAACAGCGAGCCTAGGCCTTTTAGAAGCCAAGGGTACCAGCAGGCTGGATGTGGAGGTACAGGCCATAAGCTCAACTCTCAGAAGTGTGTATGCATGGGAGGCAGATGTCTGCTACCCGCTCGTACATGGGATTTGGAACCTAGCTACACTCTGGTTGAGGAAAGCCGTTGGAAATCGCTGTATTCAACTCAGATACACGGGAGTTCAGGCCCAGTGCTCACACATGCTTTTCCCGCAACCTCTCCCAGCCACTAACATTAGGATGTTAGCAGCTACTCCTACAGTCAGGCAGCATGCGGGAGGGTTCTGCCCTGTCCTCAGCTCTCACAGGGAAGCATGTCTTGAAGCCAGCTGTCAACTAGCTGCATTCCTATGGCAGTGAGAAGGTAGCAGTATTCTGAGTCAGGAGGTTCCAAGATTACCAGTCGACTGCACCTGGGGATACCCTCCAGGTCTGCATTGTTACCCTGCGTCTCAGAAGCCTCTGGCAAACGTCTCTGCTGAAGACCTGCGAAACTCACTCTGCAGGCAGTGTGGAACTGTGAGGGACTGAGGCTGAGCTCAACTCTCAGAAGTAAGATGGTTTTGGACAAGGCGTTCAGCTACCCTCTCACGTATGGAACTTAGTATGTAGCACCAGTCTACCACAGGAATTACTAGGAAATCGCTGAACTGAGCTTGGAGGCACTAGTCTTGTGTGCCGGGTGATTCCAATTACCTCTCCCAGCACTTCCGTCAAACAGCGAGCCTAGGCCTTTTAGAAGCCAAGGGTACCAGCAGGCTGGATGTGGAGGTACAGGCCATAAGCTCAACTCTCAGAAGTGTGTATGCATGGGAGGCAGATGTCTGCTACCCACTCGGACATGGGAGTTGGAACCTAGCTACACTGTGATTGAAGAAGGCCATTGGAAATCGCTGTATTCAACTCAGATACACGGGAGTTCAGGCCCAGTGCTCACACATGCTTTTCCCGCAACCTCTCCCAGCCACTAACATTAGGATGTTAGCAGCTACTCCTACAGTCAGGCAGGATGCGGGAGGGTTCTGCCCTGTCCTCAGCTCTCACAGGGAAGCATGTCTTGAAGCCAGCTGTCAACTAGCTGCATTCCTATGGCAGTGAGAAGGTAGCAGTACTCTGAGTCAGGAGGTTCCAAGATTACCACTCTACTGCACCTGGAGATACCCTCCAGGTCTGCATTGTTAACTTGTACTCAGAAGCCTCTGGCAATCGTCTCTGGTGAAGACGTGTGAAACTCACTCTGCAGGCAGTGTGGAAGTGTGAGGGACTGAGGGTGTGCTCAACTCTCAGAAGTAAGATGCTTTTGGACAAGGCGTTCAGCTACCTTCTCACATATGGAACTTAGTATGTAGCACCTGTCTACCACAAGAATTACTGGGAAATCGTGAATTGAGCTTGGAGGCACTCGTCTTGTGTGCCGGGAGATTCCAATTACCTCTCCCAGCACTTCCGTCAAACAGCGAGCCTAGGCCTTTTAGAAGCCAAGGGTACCAGCAGGCTGGATGTGGAGGTACAGGCCATAAGCTCAACTCTCAGAAGTGTGTATGCATGGGAGGCAGATGTCTGCTACCCGCTCGTACATGGGATTTGGAACCTAGCTACACTCTGGTTGAGGAAAGCCGTTGGAAATCGCTGTATTCAACTCAGATACACGGGAGTTCAGGCCCAGTGCTCACACATGCTTTTCCCGCAACCTCTCCCAGCCACTAACATTAGGATGTTAGCAGCTACTCCTACAGTCAGGCAGCATGCGGGAGGGTTCTGCCCTGTCCTCAGCTCTCACAGGGAAGCATGTCTTGAAGCCAGCTGTCAACTAGCTGCATTCCTATGGCAGTGAGAAGGTAGCAGTATTCTGAGTCAGGAGGTTCCAAGATTACCAGTCTACTGCACCTGGGGATACCCTCCAGGTCTGCATTGTTACCCTGCGTCTCAGAAGCCTCTGGCAAACGTCTCTGCTGAAGACCTGCGAAACTCACTCTGCAGGCAGTGTGGAACTGTGAGGGACTGAGGCTGAGCTCAACTCTCAGAAGTAAGATGGTTTTGGACAAGGCGTTCAGCTACCCTCTCACGTATGGAACTTAGTATGTAGCACCAGTCTACCACAGGAATTACTAGGAAATCGCTGAACTGAGCTTGGAGGCACTAGTCTTGTGTGCCGGGTGATTCCAATTACCTCTCCCAGCACTTCCGTCAAACAGCGAGCCTAGGCCTTTTAGAAGCCAAGGGTACCAGCAGGCTGGATGTGGAGGTACAGGCCATAAGCTCAACTCTCAGAAGTGTGTATGCATGGGAGGCAGATGTCTGCTACCCACTCGGACATGGGAGTTGGAACCTAGCTACACTGTGATTGAAGAAGGCCATTGGAAATCGCTGTATTCAACTCAGATACACGGGAGTTCAGGCCCAGTGCTCACACATGCTTTTCCCGCAACCTCTCCCAGCCACTAACATTAGGATGTTAGCAGCTACTCCTACAGTCAGGCAGGATGCGGGAGGGTTCTGCCCTGTCCTCAGCTCTCACAGGGAAGCATGTCTTGAAGCCAGCTGTCAACTAGCTGCATTCCTATGGCAGTGAGAAGGTAGCAGTACTCTGAGTCAGGAGGTTCCAAGATTACCACTCTACTGCACCTGGAGATACCCTCCAGGTCTGCATTGTTAACTTGTACTCAGAAGCCTCTGGCAATCGTCTCTGGTGAAGACGTGTGAAACTCACTCTGCAGGCAGTGTGGAAGTGTGAGGGACTGAGGGTGTGCTCAACTCTCAGAAGTAAGATGCTTTTGGACAAGGCGTTCAGCTACCTTCTCACATATGGAACTTAGTATGTAGCACCTGTCTACCACAAGAATTACTGGGAAATCGTGAATTGAGCTTGGAGGCACTCGTCTTGTGTGCCGGGAGATTCCAATTACCTCTCCCAGCACTTCCGTCAAACAGCGAGCCTAGGCCTTTTAGAAGCCAAGGGTACCAGCAGGCTGGATGTGGAGGTACAGGCCATAAGCTCAACTCTCAGAAGTGTGTATGCATGGGAGGCAGATGTCTGCTACCCGCTCGTACATGGGATTTGGAACCTAGCTACACTCTGGTTGAGGAAAGCCGTTGGAAATCGCTGTATTCAACTCAGATACACGGGAGTTCAGGCCCAGTGCTCACACATGCTTTTCCCGCAACCTCTCCCAGCCACTAACATTAGGATGTTAGCAGCTACTCCTACAGTCAGGCAGCATGCGGGAGGGTTCTGCCCTGTCCTCAGCTCTCACAGGGAAGCATGTCTTGAAGCCAGCTGTCAACTAGCTGCATTCCTATGGCAGTGAGAAGGTAGCAGTATTCTGAGTCAGGAGGTTCCAAGATTACCAGTCTACTGCACCTGGGGATACCCTCCAGGTCTGCATTGTTACCCTGCGTCTCAGAAGCCTCTGGCAAACGTCTCTGCTGAAGACCTGCGAAACTCACTCTGCAGGCAGTGTGGAACTGTGAGGGACTGAGGCTGAGCTCAACTCTCAGAAGTAAGATGGTTTTGGACAAGGCGTTCAGCTACCCTCTCACGTATGGAACTTAGTATGTAGCACCAGTCTACCACAGGAATTACTAGGAAATCGCTGAACTGAGCTTGGAGGCACTAGTCTTGTGTGCCGGGTGATTCCAATTACCTCTCCCAGCACTTCCGTCAAACAGCGAGCCTAGGCCTTTTAGAAGCCAAGGGTACCAGCAGGCTGGATGTGGAGGTACAGGCCATAAGCTCAACTCTCAGAAGTGTGTATGCATGGGAGGCAGATGTCTGCTACCCACTCGGACATGGGAGTTGGAACCTAGCTACACTGTGATTGAAGAAGGCCATTGGAAATCGCTGTATTCAACTCAGATACACGGGAGTTCAGGCCCAGTGCTCACACATGCTTTTCCCGCAACCTCTCCCAGCCACTAACATAGGATGTTAGCAGCTACTCCTACAGTCAGGCAGGATGCGGGAGGGTTCTGCCCTGTCCTCAGCTCTCACAGGGAAGCATGTCTTGAAGCCAGCTGTCAACTAGCTGCATTCCTATGGCAGTGAGAAGGTAGCAGTACTCTGAGTCAGGAGGTTCCAAGATTACCACTCTACTGCACCTGGAGATACCCTCCAGGTCTGCATTGTTAACTTGTACTCAGAAGCCTCTGGCAATCGTCTCTGGTGAAGACGTGTGAAACTCACTCTGCAGGCAGTGTGGAAGTGTGAGGGACTGAGGGTGTGCTCAACTCTCAGAAGTAAGATGCTTTTGGACAAGGCGTTCAGCTACCTTCTCACATATGGAACTTAGTATGTAGCACCTGTCTACCACAAGAATTACTGGGAAATCGTGAATTGAGCTTGGAGGCACTCGTCTTGTGTGCCGGGAGATTCCAATTACCTCTCCCAGCACTTCCGTCAAACAGCGAGCCTAGGCCTTTTAGAAGCCAAGGGTACCAGCAGGCTGGATGTGGAGGTACAGGCCATAAGCTCAACTCTCAGAAGTGTGTATGCATGGGAGGCAGATGTCTGCTACCCGCTCGTACATGGGATTTGGAACCTAGCTACACTCTGGTTGAGGAAAGCCGTTGGAAATCGCTGTATTCAACTCAGATACACGGGAGTTCAGGCCCAGTGCTCACACATGCTTTTCCCGCAACCTCTCCCAGCCACTAACATTAGGATGTTAGCAGCTACTCCTACAGTCAGGCAGCATGCGGGAGGGTTCTGCCCTGTCCTCAGCTCTCACAGGGAAGCATGTCTTGAAGCCAGCTGTCAACTAGCTGCATTCCTATGGCAGTGAGAAGGTAGCAGTATTCTGAGTCAGGAGGTTCCAAGATTACCAGTCTACTGCACCTGGGGATACCCTCCAGGTCTGCATTGTTACCCTGCGTCTCAGAAGCCTCTGGCAAACGTCTCTGCTGAAGACCTGCGAAACTCACTCTGCAGGCAGTGTGGAACTGTGAGGGACTGAGGCTGAGCTCAACTCTCAGAAGTAAGATGGTTTTGGACAAGGCGTTCAGCTACCCTCTCACGTATGGAACTTAGTATGTAGCACCAGTCTACCACAGGAATTACTAGGAAATCGCTGAACTGAGCTTGGAGGCACTAGTCTTGTGTGCCGGGTGATTCCAATTACCTCTCCCAGCACTTCCGTCAAACAGCGAGCCTAGGCCTTTTAGAAGCCAAGGGTACCAGCAGGCTGGATGTGGAGGTACAGGCCATAAGCTCAACTCTCAGAAGTGTGTATGCATGGGAGGCAGATGTCTGCTACCCGCTCGGACATGGGATTTGGAACCTAGCTACACTCTGGATTGAGGAAAGCCGTTGGAAATCGCTGTATTCAACTCAGATACACGGGAGTTCAGGCCCAGTGCTCACACATGCTTTTCCCGCAACCTCTCCCAGCCACTAACATTAGGATGTTAGCAGCTACTCCTACAGTCAGGCAGCATGCGGGAGGGTTCTGCCCTGTCCTCAGCTCTCACAGGGAAGCATGTCTTGAAGCCAGCTGTCAACTAGCTGCATTCCTATGGCAGTGAGAAGGTAGCAGTACTTCTGAGTCAGGAGGTTCCAAGATTACCAGTCTACTGCACCTGGGGATACCCTCCAGGTCTGCATTGTTACCCTGCGTCTCAGAAGCCTCTGGCAAACGTCTCTGCTGAAGACCTGCGAAACTCACTCTGCAGGCAGTGTGGAACTGTGAGGGACTGAGGCTGAGCTCAACTCTCAGAAGTAAGATGCTTTTGGACAAGGCGTTCAGCTACCCTCTCACGTATGGAACTTAGTATGTAGCACCAGTCTACCACAGGAATTACTAGGAAATCGCTGAACTGAGCTTGGAGGCACTAGTCTTGTGTGCCGGGTGATTCCAATTACCTCTCCCAGCACTTCCGTCAAACAGCGAGCCTAGGCCTTTTAGAAGCCAAGGGTACCAGCAGGCTGGATGTGGAGGTACAGGCCATAAGCTCAACTCTCAGAAGTGTGTATGCATGGGAGGCAGATGTCTGCTACCCACTCGGACATGGGAGTTGGAACCTAGCTACACTGTGATTGAAGAAGGCCATTGGAAATCGCTGTATTCAACTCAGATACACGGGAGTTCAGGCCCAGTGCTCACACATGCTTTTCCCGCAACCTCTCCCAGCCACTAACATTAGGATGTTAGCAGCTACTCCTACAGTCAGGCAGGATGCGGGAGGGTTCTGCCCTGTCCTCAGCTCTCACAGGGAAGCATGTCTTGAAGCCAGCTGTCAACTAGCTGCATTCCTATGGCAGTGAGAAGGTAGCAGTACTCTGAGTCAGGAGGTTCCAAGATTACCACTCTACTGCACCTGGAGATACCCTCCAGGTCTGCATTGTTAACTTGTACTCAGAAGCCTCTGGCAATCGTCTCTGGTGAAGACGTGTGAAACTCACTCTGCAGGCAGTGTGGAACTGTGAGGGACTGAGGGTGAGCTCAACTCTCAGAAGTAAGATGCTTTTGGACAAGGCGTTCAGCTACCTTCTCACATATGGAACTTAGTATGTAGCACCTGTCTACCACAAGAATTACTGGGAAATCGTGAATTGAGCTTGGAGGCACTCGTCTTGTGTGCCGGGAGATTCCAATTACCTCTCCCAGCACTTCCGTCAAACAGCGAGCCTAGGCCTTTTAGAAGCCAAGGGTACCAGCAGGCTGGATGTGGAGGTACAGGCCATAAGCTCAACTCTCAGAAGTGTGTATGCATGGGAGGCAGATGTCTGCTACCCGCTCGTACATGGGATTTGGAACCTAGCTACACTCTGGTTGAGGAAAGCCGTTGGAAATCGCTGTATTCAACTCAGATACACGGGAGTTCAGGCCCAGTGCTCACACATGCTTTTCCCGCAACCTCTCCCAGCCACTAACATTAGGATGTTAGCAGCTACTCCTACAGTCAGGCAGCATGCGGGAGGGTTCTGCCCTGTCCTCAGCTCTCACAGGGAAGCATGTCTTGAAGCCAGCTGTCAACTAGCTGCATTCCTATGGCAGTGAGAAGGTAGCAGTATTCTGAGTCAGGAGGTTCCAAGATTACCAGTCTACTGCACCTGGGGATACCCTCCAGGTCTGCATTGTTACCCTGCGTCTCAGAAGCCTCTGGCAAACGTCTCTGCTGAAGACCTGCGAAACTCACTCTGCAGGCAGTGTGGAACTGTGAGGGACTGAGGCTGAGCTCAACTCTCAGAAGTAAGATGGTTTTGGACAAGGCGTTCAGCTACCCTCTCACGTATGGAACTTAGTATGTAGCACCAGTCTACCACAGGAATTACTAGGAAATCGCTGAACTGAGCTTGGAGGCACTAGTCTTGTGTGCCGGGTGATTCCAATTACCTCTCCCAGCACTTCCGTCAAACAGCGAGCCTAGGCCTTTTAGAAGCCAAGGGTACCAGCAGGCTGGATGTGGAGGTACAGGCCATAAGCTCAACTCTCAGAAGTGTGTATGCATGGGAGGCAGATGTCTGCTACCCACTCGGACATGGGAGTTGGAACCTAGCTACACTGTGATTGAAGAAAGCCGTTGGAAATCGCTGTATTCAACTCAGATACACGGGAGTTCAGGCCCAGTGCTCACACATGCTTTTCCCGCAACCTCTCCCAGCCACTAACATTAGGATGTTAGCAGCTACTCCTACAGTCAGGCAGGCATGCGGGAGGGTTCTGCCCTGTCCTCAGCTCTCACAGGGAAGCATGTCTTGAAGCCAGCTGTCAACTAGCTGCATTCCTATGGCAGTGAGAAGGTAGCAGTACTTCTGAGTCAGGAGGTTCCAAGATTACCACTCTACTGCACCTGGAGATACCCTCCAGGTCTGCATTGTTACCTTGGTCTCAGAAGCCTCTGGCAAACGTCTCTGGCTGAAGACGTGCGAACTCACTCTGCAGGCAGTGTGGAATGTGAGGGACTGAGGCTGAGCTCAACTCTCAGAAGTAAGATGGTTTTGGACAAGGCGTTCAGCTACCCTCTCACGTATGGAACTTTAGTATGTAGCACCAGTCTACCACAGGAATTACTAGGAAATCGCTGAATGAGCTTGGAGGCACTAGTCTTGTGTGCCGGGAGTGATTCCAATTACCCTCTCCCAGCACTTCCGTCAAACAGCGAGCCTAGGCCTTTTAGAAGCAAGGGTACCAGCAGGCTGGATGTGGAGGTACAGGCCATAAGCTCAACTCTCAGAAGTGTGTATGCATGGGAGGCAGATGTCTGCTACCCGCTCGTACATGGGATTTGGAACCTAGCTACACTCTGTGATGGAAAGGCCTTGGAAATCGCTGTATTCAACTCAGATACACGGGAGTTCAGGCCCAGTGCTCACACATGCTTTTCCCGCAACCTCTCCCAGCCACTAACATTAGGATGTTAGCAGCTACTCCTACAGTCAGGCAGCATGCGGGAGGGTTCTGCCCTGTCCTCAGCTCTCACAGGGAAGCATGTCTTGAAGCCAGCAGCTGTCAACTAGCTGCATTCCTATGGCAGTGAGAAGGTAGCAGTATTCTGAGTCAGGAGGTTCCAAGATTACCAGTCTACTGCACCTGGGGATACCCTCCAGGTCTGCATTGTTACCCTGCGTCTCAGAAGCCTCTGGCAACGTCTCTGCTGAAGACCTGCGAAACTCACTCTGCAGGCAGTGTGGAACTGTGAGGGACTGAGGCTGAGCTCAACTCTCAGAAGTAAGATGGTTTTGGACAAGGCGTTCAGCTACCCTCTCACGTATGGAACTTAGTATGTAGCACCCAGTCTACCACAGGAATTACTAGGAAATCGCTGAACTGAGCTTGGAGGCACTAGTCTTGTGTGCGGGTGATTCCAATTACCTCTCCCAGCACTTCCGTCAAACAGCGAGCCTAGGCCTTTTAGAAGCCAAGGGTACCAGCAGGCTGGATGTGGAGGTACAGGCCATAAGCTCAACTCTCAGAAGTGTGTATGCATGGGAGGCAGATGTCTGCTACCCACTCGGACATGGGAGTTGGAACCTAGCTACACTCTGTGATTGAAGAAGCCATTGGAAATCGCTGTATTCAACTCAGATACACGGGAGTTCAGGCCCAGTGCTCACACATGCTTTTCCCGCAACCTCTCCCAGCCACTAACATTAGGATGTTAGCAGCTACTCCTACAGTCAGGCAGCATGCGGGAGGGTTCTGCCCTGTCCTCAGCTCTCACAGGGAAGCATGTCTTGAAGCCAGCTGTCAACTAGCTGCATTCCTATGGCAGTGAGAAGGTAGCAGTACTCTGAGTCAGGAGGTTCCAAGATTACCACTCTACTGCACCTGGAGATACCCTCCAGGTCTGCATTGTTAACTTGTACTCAGAGCCTCTGGCAATCGTCTCTGGTGAAGACGTGTGAAACTCACTCTGCAGGCAGTGTGGAAAGTGTGAGGGACTGAGGGTGGGCTCAACTCTCAGAAGTAAGATGCTTTGGACAAGGCGTTCAGCTACCCTTCTCACATATGGAACTTAGTATGTAGCACCTGTCTACCACAAGAATTACTGGGAAATCGTGAATTGAGCTTGGAGGCACTCGTCTTGTGTGCCGGGAGATTCCAATTACCTCTCCCAGCACTTCCGTCAAACAGCGAGCCTAGGCCTTTTAGAAGCCAAGGGTACCAGCAGGCTGGATGTGGAGGTACAGGCCATAAGCTCAACTCTCAGAAGTGTGTATGCATGGGAGGCAGATGTCTGCTACCCGCTCGTACATGGGATTTGGAACCTAGCTACACTCTGGTTGAGGAAAGTCCGTTGGAAATCGCTGTATTCAACTCAGATACACGGGAGTTCAGGCCCAGTGCTCACACATGCTTTTCCCGCAACCTCTCCCAGCCACTAACATAGGATGTTAGCAGCTACTCCTACAGTCAGGCAGCATGCGGGAGGGTTTCTGCCCTGTCCTCAGCTCTCACAGGGAAGCATGTCTTGAAGCCAGCTAGCTGTCAACTAGCTGCATTCCTATGGCAGTGAGAAGGTAGCAGTATTCTGAGTCAGGAGGTTCCAAGATTACCAGTCGTACTGCACCTGGGGATACCCTCCAGGTCTGCATTGTTACCCTGCGTCTCAGAAGCCTCTGGCTAACGTCTCTGCTGAAGACCTGCGAAACTCACTCTGCAGGCAGTGTGGAACTGTGAGGGACTGAGGCTGAGCTCAACTCTCAGAAGTAAGATGGTTTTGGACAAGGCGTTCAGCTACCCTCTCACGTATGGAACTTAGTATGTAGCACCAGTCTACCACAGGAATTACTAGGAAATCGCTGAACTGAGCTTGGAGGCACTAGTCTTGTGTGCCGGGTGATTCCAATTACCTCTCCCAGCACTTCCGTCAAACAGCGAGCCTAGGCCTTTTAGAAGCCAAGGGTACCAGCAGGCTGGATGTGGAGTGGTACAGGCCATAAGCTCAACTCTCAGAAGTGTGTATGCATGGGAGCAGATGTCTGCTACCCACTCGGACATGGGAGTTGAAACTAGCTACACTGGATTGAAGAAGGCATGGAAATGCTGTATTCAACTCAGATACACGGGAGTTCAGGCCCAGTGCTCACACATGCTTTTCCGAACAACCTCTCCCAGCCACTTAACATAGGATGTTAGCAGCTACTCCTACGAGTCAGGCAGCAGCGGGAGGGTTCTGCCCTGTCCTCAGCTCTCACAGGGAAGCATGTCTTGAAGCCAGCTGTCAACTAGCCTGCATTCCTATGGCAGTGAGAAGGTAAGCAGTTATCTGAGTCAGGAGGTTCCAAGATTACAAGTCTACTGCACCTGGGATACCCTCCAGGTCTGCATTGTTACCTTGCGTCTCAGAAGCCTCTGGCAACGTCTCTGCTGAAGACGTGTGAAACTCACTCTGCAGGCAGTGTGGAACTGTGAGGGACTGAGGGTGGCTCAACTCTCAGAAGTAAGATGCTTTTGGACAAGGCGTTCAGCTACCTCTCACATATGGAACTTAGTAGTAGCACCTGTCTACCACAAGAATTACTGGGAAATCGTGAATTGAGCTTGGAGGCACTCGTCTTGTGTGCCGGGAGATTCCAATTACCTCTCCCAGCACTTCCGTCAAACAGCGAG
>NW_023330256.1:0-21035 GCF_011100685.1 Canis lupus familiaris
TCAACTAGCTGCATTCTTATGGCAGTGTGAAGGTAGCAGTATTCTGAGAGGAGTTTCCCAGATTACCACTCTACTGCACCTGGAGATACCCTCCAGGTCTGCATTGTTAACTTGCGTCTCAGACCTCTGGCAAACGTCTCTGGTGAAGACGTGGAAACTCACTCTGCAGGCAGTGTGGAACTGTGAGGGACTGAGGGTGAGCTCAACTCTCAGCAGTAAGATGATTTTGGACAAGGCGTTCAGCTACCTTCTCACATATGGAACTTAGTATGTAGCACCAGTCTACCCCAGGAATTACTGGGAAATCGCTGATTGAGCTTGGAGGCACTCGTCTTGTGTGCCGGGAGATTCCAGTTACCTCTCCCAACACTTCGGTGAAGCAGCGAGCCTAGGCCTTTTGGAAGCGAAAGGTAGCTGCAGGCAGGAGGTAGGGTTACAGGCCATAAGCTCAACTCTCAGAAGTGTATGCATGGGAGGCAGATGTCTGCTACCCACTCGGACATGGGAGTTGGAACCTAGCTACACTCCTATGAAGAAGGATGTTGGAAATCGCTGTATTCAACTCAGATACACGGGAGTTCAGGCCCAATGCTTCACATGCTTTTCCCAACCTTCCCAGCCACTAACATGAGGAGTTAGCAGGTACGTCTACAGTCAGGCAGGATGCGGGAGGGATCTGCCCTGTCCTCAGCTCTCACAGGGAAGCATGCCTAGAAGCCAGCTCTCAACTAGCTGCATTCTTATGACAGTGTGAAGGTAGCAGTATTCTGAGTAAGGAGGTTCCCAGATTACCACTCTACTGCACCTGGAGATACCCTCCAGGTCTGCATTGTTAACTTGCGTCTCAGAGCCTCTGGCAAATCTCTGGTGAAGACGTGGAAACTCACTCTGCAGGCAGTGTGGAACTGTGAGGGACTGAGGGTGAGCTCAACTCTCAGAGTAAGATGATTTTGGACAAGGCGTTCAGCTACCTTCTCACATATGGAACTTAGTATGTAGCACCAGTCTACCCCAGGAATTACTGGAAATCGCTGGATTGAGCTTGGAGGCACTAGTCTTGTGTGCCGGGAGATTCCAGTTACCTCTCCCAACACTTCGTGAAGCAGCGAGCCTAGGCCTTTTGGAAGCGAAAGGTAGCTGCAGGCAGGAGTAGGGTTACAGGCCATAAGCTCAACTCTCAGAAGTGGTATGCATGGGAGGCAGATGTCTGCTACCCACTCGGACATGGAGTGGAACCTAGCTACACTCTGATGAAGAAGGACTTTGGAAATCGCTGTATTCAACTCAGATACACGGGGTTCAGGCACAACGATTCCACATGCTTTTCTCACAACCTTCCCTGCCACTAACATGGAGGTTAGCAGCTCCTTCTACAGTCAGCAGGATGCGGGAGGGTTGCCCTGTCCTCAGCTCTCACAGGGAAGCATGCCTTGAAGCCAGCTCTCAACTAGCTGCATTCTTATGGCAGTGTGAAGGTAGCAGTATTCTGAGACAGGAGGTTCCCAGATTACCACTCTACTGCACCTGGAGATACCCAGGTCTGCATTGTTAACTTGCGTCTCAGAGCCTCTGGCAAACGTCTCTGGTGAAGACGTGC
Source organism: Canis lupus familiaris (assembly GCF_011100685.1). Classification (NCBI taxonomy): domain Eukaryota; kingdom Metazoa; phylum Chordata; class Mammalia; order Carnivora; family Canidae; genus Canis; species Canis lupus. The sequence continues at coordinate 1,598 of NW_023330256.1, forward strand.
GAAACTCACTCTGCAGGCAGTGTGGAACTGTGAGGGACTGAGGGTGAGCTCAACTCTCAGAAGTAAGATGATTTTGGACAAGGCGTTCAGCTACCTTCTCACATATGGAACTTAGTATGTAGCACCATTCTACCCCAGGAATTACTGGAAATCGCTGGATTGAGCTTGGAGGCACTAGTCTTGTGTGCCGGGAGATTCCAGTTACCTCTCCCAACACTTCGTCAAGCAGCGAGCCTAGGCCTTTTGGAAGCGAAAGGTAGCTGCAGGCAGGTAGGGTTACAGGCCATAAGCTCAACTCTCAGAAGTGTGTATGCATGGGAGGCAGATGTCTGCTACCCACTCGGACATGCGAGTGGGAACCTAGCTACACTCTGATGAAGAAGGACTTTGGAAATCGCTGTATTCAACTCAGATACACGTGTTCAGGCACGATTCCACATGCTTTTCACAACCTTTCCCTGCCACTAACATGAGGACGTTAGCAGCTCCTTCTACAGTCAGCAGGATGCGGGAGGGTTGTGCCCTGTCCTCAGCTCTCACAGGGAAGCATGCCTTGAAGCCAGCTGTCAACTAGCTGCATTCTTATGGCAGGGTGAAGGTAGCAGTATTCTGAGACAGGAGGTTCCCAGATTACCACTCTACTGCACCTGGAGATACCCTCCAGGTCTGCATTGTTAACTTGCGTCTCATAGCCTCTGGCAAACGTCTCTGGTGAAGACGTGCGAAACTCACTCTGCAGGCAGTGTGGAACTGTGAGGGACTGAGGGTGAGCTCAACTCTCAGAAGTAATATGATTTTGGACAAGGCGTTCAGCTACCTTCTCACATATGGAACTTAGTATGTAGCACCAGTCTACCCCAGGAATTACTGGAAATCGCTGGATTGAGCTTGGAGGCACTCGTCTTGTGTGCCGGAGATTCCAGTTACCTCTCCCAACACTTCGTCAAGCAGCGAGCCTAGGCCTTTTGGAAGCGAAAGGTAGCTGCAGGCAGGATAGGGTTACAGGCCATAAGCTCAACTCTCAGAAGTGTGTATGCATGGGAGGCAGATGTCTGCTACCCACTCGGACATGGAGTTGGAACCTAGCTACACTCTGATGAAGAAGGACTTGGAAATCGCTGTATTCAACTCAGATACACGGGTTCAGGCCAACGATTCACATGCTTTTCCACCTATCCCGCCACTAACATGGAGTTAGCAGCTCGTCTACAGTCAGCAGGATGCGGGAGGGTTGCCCTGTCCTCAGCTCTCACAGGGAAGCATGCCTAAGCCAGCTCAACTAGCTGCATTCTTATGGCAGGTGAAGGTAGCAGTATTCTGAGACAGGAGGTTCCCAGATTACCACTCTACTGCACCTGGAGATACCCTCCAGGTCTGCATTGTTAACTTGCGTCTCAGAGCCTCTGGCAAAAGTCTCTGGTGAAGACGTGGAAACTCACTCTGCAGGCAGTGTGGAACTGTGAGGGACTGAGGGTGAGCTCAACTCTCAGAAGTAAGATGATTTTGGACAAGGCGTTCAGCTACCTTCTCACATATGGAACTTAGTATGTAGCACCAGTCTACCCCAGGAATTACTGGAAATCGCTGGATTGAGCTTGGAGGCACTCGTCTTGTGTGCCGGGAGATTCCAGTTACCTCTCCCAACACTTCGTGAAGCAGCGAGCCTAGGCCTTTTGGAAGCGAAAGGTAGCTGCAGGCAGGAGTAGGGTTACAGGCCATAAGCTCAACTCTCAGAAGTGTGTATGCATGGGAGGCAGATGTCTGCTACCCACTCGGACATGCGAGTGGAACCTAGCTACACTCTGATGAAGAAGGACTTGGAAATCGCTGTATTCAACTCAGATACACTGGGTTCAGGCACAACGATTCCATGCTTTTCACAACCTTTCCCTGCCACTAACATGAGGACGTTAGCAGCTCCTTCTACAGTCAGCAGGATGCGGGAGGGTTGTGCCCTGTCCTTAGCTCTCACAGGGAAGCATTGCCTTGAAGCCAGCTGTCAACTAGCCTGCATTCTTATGGCAGGGTGAAGGTAGCAGTATTCTTGAGACAGGAGGTTCCCAGATTACCACTCTACTGCCACCATGGAGATACCCTCCAGGTCTGCATTGTTAACTTGCGTCTCATAGCCTCTGGCAAACGTCTCTGGTGAAGACGTGCGAAACTCACATCTCGCAGGCAGTGTGGAACTGTGAGGGAACTGAGGGTGAGCTCAACTCCAGCAGTAAGATGATTTTGGACAAGGGCCGTTCAGCTACCTTCTCACATATGGAACTTAGTATGTAGCACCAGTCTACCCCAGGAATTACTGGGAAATCGCTGGATTGAGCTTGGAGGCACTAGTCCTTGTGTGCCGGGGATTCCAGTTACCTCTCCCAACACTTCGGTGAAGCAGCGAGCCTAGGCCTTTTGGAAGCGAAAGGTACGCAGGCAGGATGTAGGGTTACAGGCCATAAGCTCAACTCTCAGAAGTGTGTATGCATGGGAGGCAGATGTCTGCTACCCACTCGGACATGGGAGTTGGAACCTAGCTACACTCCTATTGAAGAAGGATTTGGAAATCGCTGTATTCAACTCAGATACACGGGAGTTCAGGCCCAATGCTTACACATGCTTTTCCCACAACCTATCCCGCCACTAACATAGGAGTTAGCAGGTACGTCTACAGTCAGGCATGCGGGAGGGTTTGCCCTGTCCTCAGCTCTCACAGGGAAGCATGCCTAGAAGCCAGCTCTCAACTAGCTGCATTCTTATGACAGGTGAAGGTAGCAGTATTCTGAGTAGGAGGTTCCCAGATTACCACTCTACTGCACCTGGAGATACCCTCCAGGTCTGCATTGTTAACTTGCGTCTCAGAGCCTCTGGCAAAAGTCTCTGGTGAAGACGTGGAAACTCACTCTGCAGGCAGTGTGGAACTGTGAGGGACTGAGGGTGAGCTCAACTCTCAGTAAGATGATTTTGGACAAGGCGTTCAGCTACCTTCTCACATATGGAACTTAGTATGTAGCACCAGTCTACCCCAGGAATTACTGGGAAATCGCTGGATTGAGCTTGGAGGCACTAGTCTTGTGTGCCGGGAGATTCCAGTTACCTCTCCCAACACTTCGGTGAAGCAGCGAGCCTAGGCCTTTTGGAAGCGAAAGGTAGCTGCAGGCAGGAGGTAGGGTTACAGGCCATAAGCTCAACTCTCAGAAGTGGGTATGCATGGGAGGCAGATGTCTGCTACCCACTCGGACATGCGAGTGGAACCTAGCTACACTCTGATGAAGAAGGACTTTGGAAATCGCTGTATTCAACTCAGATACACGTGGGTTCAGGCACAACGATTCCACATGCTTTTCTCACAACCTTTCCCTGCCACTAACATGAGGACGTTAGCAGCTCCTACAGTCAAGCAGGATGCGGGAGGGTTGTGCCCTGTCCTTAGCTCTCACAGGGAAGCATGCCTTGAAGCCAGCTGTCAACTAGCTGCATTCTTATGGCAGGTGAAGGTAGCAGTATTCTGAGACAGGAGGTTCCCAGATTACCACTCTACTGCACCTGGAGATACCCTCCAGGTCTGCATTGTTAACTTGCGTCTCAGAGCCTCTGGCAAACGTCTCTGGTGAAGACGTGCGAAACTCACTCTGCAGGCAGTGTGGAACTGTGAGGGACTGAGGGTGAGCTCAACTCTCAGAAGTAAGATGTTTTGGACAAGGCGTTCAGCTACCTTCTCACGTATGGAACTTAGTATGTAGCACCAGTCTACCCCAGGAATTACTGGAAATCGCTGGATTGAGCTTGGAGGCACTCGTCTTGTGTGCCGGGAGATTCCAGTTACCTCTCCCAACACTTCGTCAAGCAGCGAGCCTAGGCCTTTTGGAAGCGAAAGGTAGCTGCAGGCAGGATGTAGGGTTACAGGCCATAAGCTCAACTCTCAGAAGTGTGTATGCATGGGAGGCAGATGTCTGCTACCCACTCGGACATGGGTTGGAACCTAGCTACACTCCTATTGAAGAAGGATTTGGAAATCGCTGTATTCAACTCAGATACACGGGAGTTCAGGCCCAATGCTTACACATGCTTTTCCCACAACCTTCCCAGCCACTAACATAGGAGTTAGCAGGTACGTCTACAGTCAGGCAGGATGCGGGAGGGTTCTGCCCTGTCCTCAGCTCTCACAGGGAAGCATGCCTAGAAGCCAGCTCTCAACTAGCTGCATTCTTATGGCAGGTGAAGGTAGCAGTATTCTGAGAAGGAGGTTCCCAGATTACCACTCTACTGCACCTGGAGATACCCTCCAGGTCTGCATTGTTAACTTGCGTCTCAGACCTCTGGCAAACGTCTCTGGTGAAGACGTGGAAACTCACTCTGCAGGCAGTGTGGAACTGTGAGGGACTGAGGGTGAGCTCAACTCTCAGCAGTAAGATTTTTGGACAAGGCGTTCAGCTACCTTCTCACATATGGAACTTAGTATGTAGCACCAGTCTACCCCAGGAATTACTGGGAAATCGCTGATTGAGCTTGGAGGCACTAGTCTTGTGTGCCGGGAGATTCCAGTTACCTCTCCCAACACTTCGTGAAGCGAGCCTAGGCCTTTTGGAAGCGAAAGGTAGCTGCAGGCAGGAGTAGGGTTACAGGCCATAAGCTCAACTCTCAGAAGTGTGTATGCATGGGAGGCAGATGTCTGCTACCCACTCGGACATGGAGTTGGAACCTAGCTACACTCTGATTGAAGAAGGACTTTGGAAATCGCTGTATTCAACTCAGATACACGGGGTTCAGGCCCAATGCTTACACATGCTTTTCCACAACCTTCCAGCCACTAACATAGGATTAGCAGCTCCTACAGTCAGGCAGGATGCGGGAGGGTTCTGCCCTGTCCTCAGCTCTCACAGGGAAGCATGCCTTGAAGCCAGCTCTCAACTAGCTGCATTCTTATGGCAGTGTGAAGGTAGCAGTATCTGAGTCAGGAGGTTCCCAATTACCACTCTACTGCACCTGGAGATACCCTCCAGGTCTGCATTGTTAACTTGCGTCTCAGAAGCCTCTGGCAAACTCTCTGGTGAAGACGTGCGAAACTCACTCTGCAGGCAGTGTGGAACTGTGAGGGACTGAGGGTGAGCTCAACTCTCAGAAGTAAGATGATTTTGGACAAGGCGTTCAGCTACCTTCTCACATATGGAACTTAGTATGTAGCACCTACACAGGAATTACTGAAATCGCTGGATTGAGCTTGGAGGCACTAGTCTTGTGGCCGGGAGATTCCAATTACCTCTCCCAACACTTCCGTCAAACAGCGAGCCTAGGCCTTTTGGAAGCGAAGGTAACAGCAGGCGGATGGATTACAGGCCATAAGCTCAACTCTCAGAAGTGTATGCATGGGAGGCAGTGTCTGCTCCCATTCTGACATGCGAGTGGGAACCTAGCTACACTCTGATGAAGAGGACTTTGGAAATCGCTGTATTCAACTCAGATACACGTGGGTTCAGGCACAACGATCCACATGCTTTCTCACATGACCTTTCCCTGCCATCTGAACATGAGGTACGTTAGCAGCTCCGTCTACCAAGTCAAGCAGGATGCGGGAGGGCTTGTGTGCCCTGGTCCATTCAGCTCTACATGGGAAGCATGTCTTGAAAGCCAGCTGTCAACTAAGCTTGCAGTTCTTAGGGCAATGGCAGGGTGAAGGTAGGCAGTATTCTGAGACAGGAGGTTCCCAGATTGAACCACTCTTACTGCAGCCTGGAGATTACACTCCAGGTCTGCATTTTAACTTGCGTCTCAGAAGCCTCTGGCAAACGTCTCTGGTGAAGACGTGCGAAACTCACTCTGCAGGCAGTGTGGACTGTGAGGGACTGAGGGTGAGCTTCAACTCTCAGAGTAGATTTTTCGGACAAAGGCGTTCAACACCTACTCACCTATGGAACTTAGTATTAGCACCATTGCTATCCCCAGGAATTACTAGGAAATCGCTTGGAATTGAGCTTGGAGGCACTTAGTCTTGTGTGCCGGGAGATTCCAGTTACCCTCTCCCAACACTTTGCGTGAAGCAGCGAGCCTAGGACTTTTGGCAAAGTGAAACGGTAGCTGGCAGGCAGATGGTAGGGTTTACAGGCCATAAGCCTCAACTACTCGAAAGTTCGTAATGCATGGGAGGCAAGATGTCTGCTAACCCACTCTTGACATGGGGAGTTTGGAACCCGTAGCTTACACTCTATGAAGAAGGATGTTTGGAAATCGCTGTATTCAACTCAGATACACGGGAGTTCAGGGCCCAATGCTTACACATGCTTTTCCCCAACCTATCCCACGCCACTAACATAAGGAGGTTAGCAGGTAACGTCTACAGTCAGGCAGGATGCGGGAGGGTTCTGCCCTGTCCTCAGCTCTCACAGGGAAGCATGCCTAGAAGCCAGCTCTCAACTAGCTGCATTCTTATGACAGTGTGAAGGTAGCAGTATTCTGAGTAAGGAGGTTCCCAGATTACCACTCTCCGGCACCTGGAGATACCCTCCAGGTCTGCATTGTTAACTTGCGTCTCATAGCCTCTGGCAAACGTCTCTGGTGAAGACGTGGGAAACTCACTCTGCAGGCAGTGTGGAACTGTGAGGGACTGAGGGTGAGCTCAACTCATCAGCAGTAAGATGATTTGGACAGGCGTTCAGCTACCTTCTCACATATGGAACTTAGTATGTAGCACGCAGTCTAACCCCAGGAATTACTGGAAAAATCGCTTGGATTGAGCTTGTAGGCACTAGTCTTGTGTGCCGTGGATTCCAGTTACCTCTCCCAACACTTTCGGTGAAGCAGCGAGCCTAGCCTTTTGGAAGCGAAGGTAGCTGCAGTCAGGAGGTAGGGGTTACATGCCATAAGCTCAACTCTCAGAGGTGGTATGCATGGGAGGCAGATGTCTGCTACCCACTCGGACATGCGAGTGGGAACCTAGCTACACTCTGATGAAGAAAGGGACTTTGAAATCGCTGTATTCAAAACTCAGATACACGTGGTTCAGGGCACAACGATTCCACATGCTTTTCTCACAACCTTTCCCTGCCACTAACATGAGGACGTTAGAGCAGCTCCTTCTACAGTCAAGCAGGATGCGGGAGGGTTGTGCCCTGTCCCTTAGCTCTCACAGGGAAGCATGTCTTGAGCCCAGCGGTCAACTAGCTGCATTCTTATGGCAGGTGAAGGTGCAGTATTCTGAGACAAGAGTTTCCCAGATTACCACTCTACTGCACCTGGAGATACCCTCCAGGTCTGCATTGTTAACTTGCGTCTCAGAAGCCTCTGGCAAACGTCTCTGCTGAAGACGTGCGAAACTCACTTTACAGGCAGTGTGGAACTGTGAGGGACTGAGGGTGAGCTCAACTCTCAGAAGTAAGATGTTTTGGACAAGGCGTTCAGCTACCTTCTCACGTATGGAACTTAGTATGTAGCACCAGTCTACCCCAGGAATTACTAGGAAATCGCTGGATTGAGCTTGGAGGCACTAGTCTTGTGTGCCGGAGATTCCAATTACCTCTCCCAACACTTCGGTCAACAGCGAGCCTAGGCCTTTTGAAGCGAAAGGTACAGCAGGCTGGATGAGGTTACAGGCCATAAGCTCAACTCTCAGAAGTGTGTATGCATGGGAGGCAGATGTCTGCTACCCCTCGACATGGGAGTTGGAACCTAACTACACTCTGATTGAAGTAGGCCATTGGAAATCGCTGTATTCAACTCAGATACACAGTTCAGGCCAAATGCTTACACATGTTTTTCCCGCAACCTCTCTCAGCCACTCATTAGGATGTTAGCAGCTACGCCTACAGTCAGGCAGGATGCGGGAGGTTCTGCCCTGTCCTCAGCTCTCCAGGAAGCATGCCTAGCCAGCTCTCAACTAGCTGCATTCTTATGGCAGTGTGAAGGTAGCAGTATTCTGAGTCAGGAGGTTCCAAGATTACCACTCTACTGCACCTGGAGATACCCCAGGTCTGCATTGTTAACTTGCGTCTCAGAAGCCTCTGGCAAACGTCTCTGGTGAAGACTGCGAAACTCACTCTGCAGGCAGTGTGGAACTGTGAGGGACTGAGGGTGAGCTCAACTCTCAGAAGTAAGATGCTTTTGGACAAGGTTCAGCTACCTTCTCACGTATGGAACTTAGTATGTAGCACCAGTCTACACAGGAATTACTAGGAAATCGCTGGATTGAGCTTGGAGGCACTAGTCTTGTGTGCCGGGGATTCCAATTACCTCTCCCAACACTTCCGTCAAAGCGAGCCTAGGCCTTTTAGAAGCGGGTACCAGCAGGCTGGATGTAGGACAGGCCATAAGCTCAACTCTCAGAAGTGTGTATGCATGGGAGGCAGATGTCTGCTACCCATCTGACATGGGAGTTGGAACCTAGCTACACTCTGATTGAAGAGGCCATTGGAAATCGCTGTATTCAACTCAGATACACAGGAGTTCAGGCCCAATGCTTACACATGCTTTCCCAAAACCTCTCTCAGCCACTAACATTAGGATGTTAGCAGCTACGCCTAGCGTCAGGCAGGATGCGGGAGGGTTCTGCCCTGTCCTCAGCTCTCCAAGGGAAGCATGCCTAGAAGCCAGCACTCAACTAGCTGAATTCTTATGGCAGTGTGAAGATAGCAGTATTCTGATTCAGGAGGTTCCAAGATTACCACTCTACTGCACCTAGAGATACCCTCCATGTCTGCGTTGTTAACTTGCGTCTCAGTAGCCTCTGGCAATCGTCTGTCGTGAAAACCTGCGAAACTCACTCTGCAGGCAGTGTGGAACTGTGAGGGACTGAGGGTGAGCTCAACTCTCAGAAGAAAGATGCTTTTGGACAAGGCGTTCACCTTCCTTCTCAAGTATGGAACTTAGTATGTAGCACCAGTCTACCCCAGGAATTACTAGGAATCGCTGGATTGAGCTTGGAGGCACTCTCTGTGTGCCGGGAGATTCCAATTACCTCTCCCAACACTTCGTCAACAGCGAGCCTAGGCCTTTTGAAGCGAAAGGTAGCCAGCAGGCTGGATGTAGGTACAGGCCATAAGCTCAACTCTCAGAAGTGTGTATGCATGGGAGGCAGATGTCTGCTACCCACTCGACATGGGAGTTGGAACCTAGCTACACTCTGATTGAAGAAGGATTTGGAAATCGCTGTATTCAACTCAGATACACGGAGTTCAGGCCCAATGCTTACACATGCTTTTCCCAACCTCTCCAGCCACTAACATAGGAGTTAGCAGCTACTCTACAGTCAGGCAGGATGCGGGAGGGTTCTGCCCTGTCCTCAGCTCTCACAGGGAAGCATGCCTAGAAGCCAGCTCTCAACTAGCTGCATTCTTATGGCAGTGTGAAGGTAGCAGTATTCTGAGTCAGGAGGTTCCCAGATTACCACTCTACTGCACCTGGAGATACCCTCCAGGTCTGCATTGTTAACTTGCGTCTCAGAAGCCTCTGGCAAACGTCTCTGGTGAAGACTGGAAACTCACTCTGCAGGCAGTGTGGAACTGTGAGGGACTGAGGGTGAGCTCAACTCTCAGAAGTAAGATGATTTTGGACAAGGCGTTCAGCTACCTTCTCACTATGGAACTTAGTATGTAGCACCAGTCTACCCCAGGAATTACTAGGAAATCGCTGGATTGAGCTTGGAGGCACTAGTCTTGTGTGCCGGGAGATTCCAGTTACCTCTCCCAACACTTCGTCAAGCAGCGAGCCTAGGCCTTTTGGAAGCGAAAGGTACCAGCAGGATGTAGGTACAGGCCATAAGCTCAACTCTCAGAAGTGTGTATGCATGGGAGGCAGATGTCTGCTACCCACTCGGACATGGGAGTTGGAACCTAGCTACACTCTGATTGAAGAAGGCTTTGGAAATCGCTGTATTCAACTCAGATACACGGGTTCAGGCCCAATGCTTACACATGCTTTTCCACAACCTCTCAGCCACTAACATAGGATTAGCAGCTCGCTACAGTCAGCAGGATGCGGGAGGGTTCTGCCCTGTCCTCAGCTCTCACAGGGAAGCATGCCTTGAAGCCAGCTCTCAACTAGCTGCATTCTTATGGCAGTGAAGGTAGCAGTATTCTGAGTCAGGAGGTTCCCAGATTACCACTCTACTGCACCTGGAGATACCCTCCAGGTCTGCATTGTTAACTTGCGTCTCAGAAGCCTCTGGCAAACGTCTCTGGTGAAGACGTGCGAAACTCACTCTGCAGGCAGTGTGGAACTGTGAGGGACTGAGGGTGAGCTCAACTCTCAGTAAGATTTTGGACAAGGCGTTCAGCTACCTTCTCACGTATGGAACTTAGTATGTAGCACCAGTCTACCCCAGGAATTACTGGAAATCGCTGGATTGAGCTTGGAGGCACTCGTCTTGTGTGCCGGGAGATTCCAGTTACCTCTCCCAACACTTCGTCAAGCAGCGAGCCTAGGCCTTTTGGAAGCGAAAGGTAGCGCAGGCAGGAGTAGGTTACAGGCCATAAGCTCAACTCTCAGAAGTGTGTATGCATGGGAGGCAGATGTCTGCTACCCACTCGGACATGGGAGTTGGAACCTAGCTACACTCCTGATTGAAGAAGGATTTGGAAATCGCTGTATTCAACTCAGATACACGGAGTTCAGGCCCAATGCTTACACATGCTTTTCCACAACCTTCCAGCCACTAACTAGGATTTAGCAGGTACGTCTACAGTCAGGCAGGATGCGGGAGGGTTCTGCCCTGTCCTCAGCTCTCACAGGGAAGCATGCCTAGAAGCCAGCTCTCAACTAGCTGCATTCTTATGGCAGTGTGAAGGTAGCAGTATTCTGAGTAGGAGGTTCCCAGATTACCACTCTACTGCACCTGGAGATACCCTCCAGGTCTGCATTGTTAACTTGCGTCTCAGAGCCTCTGGCAAAAGTCTCTGGTGAAGACGCGAAACTCACTCTGCAGGCAGTGTGGAACTGTGAGGGACTGAGGGTGAGCTCAACTCTCAGAGTAAGATGATTTTGGACAAGGCGTTCAGCTACCTTCTCACATATGGAACTTAGTATGTAGCACCAGTCTACCCCAGGAATTACTGGAAATCGCTGGATTGAGCTTGGAGGCACTAGTCTTGTGTGCCGGGAGATTCCATTACCTCTCCCAACACTTCGTCAAGCAGCGAGCCTAGGCCTTTTGGAAGCGAAAGGTAGCTGCAGGCTGGTGGGTTACAGGCCATAAGCTCAACTCTCAGAAGTGTGTATGCATGGGAGGCAGATGTCTGCTACCCACTCGACATGGAGTGGAACCTAGCTACACTCTGATGAAGAAGGACTTTGGAAATCGCTGTATTCAACTCAGATACACGTGGGTTCAGGCACAACGATTCCACATGCTTTCACAACCTTCCCTGCCACTAACATAGGAGTTAGCAGCTCCTTCTACAGTCAGCAGGATGCGGGAGGGTTGTGCCCTGTCCTTAGCTCTCACAGGGAAGCATGCCTTGAAGCCAGCTGTCAACTAGCTGCATTCTTATGGCAGGGAAGGTAGCAGTATTCTGAGACAGGAGGTTCCCAGATTACCACTCTACTGCACCTGGAGATACCTCCAGGTCTGCATTGTTAACCTTGCGTCTCAGAAGCCTCTGGCAAACGTTCTCTGGTGAAGACCGTGCGAAACTCACTCTGCAGGCAGAGTGTGGAACTGTGAGGGACTGAGGGTGAGCTCAACTCGTCAGAAGTAAGATGTTTTGTACAAGGCGTTCAACTACCTATCACGTCTGGAACTTAGTATGTAGCACCAGTCTAACACAAGGAAGTACTAGGAAATCGCTTGATTGAGCTTGGAGGCACTCGTACTTGTGTGCCGGGAGATTCCAATTACCTCTCCCAACACTTCCGTCAAGCAGCGAGCCTAGGCCTTTTGGAAGCGAAAGGTAGCGGCAGGAGGATGTAGCAGGTACAGGCCATCAGCTCAACTCTCAGAAGTGTGTATGCATGGGAGGCAGATGTCTGCTACCCACTCTGACATGGGAGTTGGAACCTAGCTACAACTCCTATTGAAGAAGGATTTGGAAATCGCTGTATTCAACTCAGATACACGGGAGTTCAGGCCCAATGCTTACACATGCTTTTCCCACAACCTATCCCAGCCACTAACATAGGAGTTAGCAGTACGTCTACAGTCAGGCAGGATGCGGGGGGTGTCTGCCCTGTCCTCAGCTCTCACAGGGAAGCATGCCTAGAAGCCAGCTCTCAACTAGCTGCATTCTTATGACAGTGTGAAGGTAGCAGTATTCTGAGTAAGGAGGTTCCCAGATTACCACTCTACTGCACCTGGAGATACCCTCCAGGTCTGCATTGTTAACTTGCGTCTCATAGCCTCTGGCAAAAGTCTCTGGTGAAGACGTGGGAAACTCACTCTGCAGGCAGTGTGGAACTGTGAGGGACTGAGGGTGAGCTCAACTCTCAGAGTAAGATGATTTTGGACAAGGCGTTCAGCTACCTTCTCACGTATGGAACTTAGTATGTAGCACCAGTCTACCCCAGGAATTACTAGGAAATCGCTGATTGAGCTTGGAGGCACTCGTCTTGTGTGCCGGGAGATTCCAGTTACCTCTCCCAACACTTCGTCAAGCAGCGAGCCTAGGCCTTTTGGAAGCGAAAGGTAGCGCAGGCAGGATAGGGTTACAGGCCATAAGCTCAACTCTCAGAAGTGTGTATGCATGGGAGGCAGATGTCTGCTACCCACTCGGACATGGGAGTTGGAACCTAGCTACACTCCTATTGAAGAAGGATGTTGGAAATCGCTGTATTCAACTCAGATACACGGGAGTTCAGGCCCAATGCTTACACATGCTTTTCCCACAACCTATCCCAGCCACTAACATAGGAGTTAGCAGGTACGTCTACAGTCAGGCAGGATGCGGGAGGGTTCTGCCCTGTCCTCAGCTCTCACAGGGAAGCATGCCTAGAAGCCAGCTCTCAACTAGCTGCATTCTTATGACAGTGTGAAGGTAGCAGTATTCTGAGGAGGTTCCCAGATTACCACTCTACTGCACCTGGAGATACCCTCCAGGTCTGCATTGTTAACTTGCGTCTCAGAGCCTCTGGCAAAAGTCTCTGGTGAAGACGTGGAAACTCACTCTGCAGGCAGTGTGGAACTGTGAGGGACTGAGGGTGAGCTCAGCTCTCAGCAGTAAGATGATTTTGGACAAGGCGTTCAGCTACCTTCTCACATATGGAACTTAGTATGTAGCACCAGTCTACCCCAGGAATTACTGGGAAATCGCTGGATTGAGCTTGGAGGCACTAGTCTTGTGTGCCGGGAGATTCCAGTTACCTCTCCCAACACTTCGGTGAAGCAGCGAGCCTAGGCCTTTTGGAAGCGAAAGGTAGCTGCAGGCAGGAGTAGGGTTACAGGCCATAAGCTCAACTCTCAGAAGTGTGTATGCATGGTAGGCAGATGTCTGCTACCCACTCGTACATGCGAGTGGAACCTAGCTACACTCTGATGAAGAAGGACTTTGGAAATCGCTGTATTCAACTCAGATACACGTGGGTTCAGGCACAACGATTCACATGCTTTTCACAACCTTTCCCTGCCACTAACATGAGGACGTTAGCAGCTCCTTCTACAGTCAGCAGGATGCGGGAGGGTTGTGCCCTGTCCTTAGCTCTCACAGGGAAGCATGCCTTGAAGCCAGCTCTCAACTAGCTGCATTCTTATGGCAGGTGAAGGTAGCAGTATTCTGAGACAGGAGGTTCCCAGATTACCACTCTACTGCACCTGGAGATACCCTCCAGGTCTGCATTGTTAACTTGCGTCTCAGAAGCCTCTGGCAAACGTCTCTGGTGAAGACGTGCGAAACTCACTCTGCAGGCAGTGTGGAACTGTGAGGGACTGAGGGTGAGCTCAACTCTCAGAAGTAAGATGTTTTGGACAAGGCGTTCAGCTACCTTCTCACGTATGGAACTTAGTATGTAGCACCAGTCTACCCCAGGAATTACTAGGAAATCGCTGGATTGAGCTTGGAGGCACTAGTCTTGTGTGCCGGGAGATTCCAGTTACCTCTCCCAACACTTCGTCAAGCAGCGAGCCTAGGCCTTTTGGAAGCGAAAGGTAGCGGCAGGATGAGGGTTACAGGCCATAAGCTCAACTCTCAGAAGTGTGTATGCATGGGAGGCAGATGTCTGCTACCCACTCGGACATGGGAGTTGGAACCTAGCTACACTCTGATTGAAGAAGGATTTGGAAATCGCTGTATTCAACTCAGATACACAGTTCAGGCCCAATGCTTACACATGCTTTTCCCCAACCTTCTCCAGCCACTAACATAGGAGTTAGCAGCCCGCTACAGTCAGGCAGGATGCGGGAGGGTTCTGCCCTGTCCTCAGCTCTCACAGGGAAGCATGCCTAGAAGCCAGCTCTCAACTAGCTGCATTCTTATGGCAGTGTGAAGGTAGCAGTATTCTGAGTCAAGGTTCCCAGATTACCACTCTACTGCACCTGGAGATACCCTCCAGGTCTGCATTGTTAACTTGCGTCTCAGAAGCCTCTGGCAAACGTCTCTGGTGAAGACGTGCGAAACTCACTCTGCAGGCAGTGTGGAACTGTGAGGGACTGAGGGTGAGCTCAACTCTCAGAAGTAAGATGTTTTGGACAAGGCGTTCAGCTACCTTCTCAGTATGGAACTTAGTATGTAGCACCAGTCTACCCCAGGAATTACTAGGAAATCGCTGGATTGAGCTTGGAGGCACTAGTCTTGTGTGCCGGGAGATTCCAGTTACCTCTCCCAACACTTCGTCAAGCAGCGAGCCTAGGCCTTTTGGAAGCGAAAGGTAGCCAGCAGGCAGGATGGAGGGTACAGGCCATAAGCTCAACTCTCAGAAGTGTGTATGCATGGGAGGCAGATGTCTGCTACCCACTCGGACATGGGAGTTGGAACCTAGCTACACTCTGATTGAAGAAGGATTTGGAAATCGCTGTATTCAACTCAGATACACGGAGTTCAGGCCCAATGCTTACACATGCTTTTCCAAACCTCTCAGCCACTAACATAGGAGTTAGCAGCTACCCTACAGTCAGGCAGGATGCGGGAGGGTTCTGCCCTGTCCTCAGCTCTCACAGGGAAGCATGCCTAGAAGCCAGCTCTCAACTAGCTGCATTCTTATGGCAGTGTGAAGGTAGCAGTATTCTGAGTCAGGAGGTTCCCAGATTACCACTCTACTGCACCTGGAGATACCCTCCAGGTCTGCATTGTTAACTTGCGTCTCAGAGCCTCTGGCAAACGTCTCTGGTGAAGACGTGCGAAACTCACTCTGCAGGCAGTGTGGAACTGTGAGGGACTGAGGGTGAGCTCAACTCTCAGAAGTAAGATGTTTTGGACAAGGCGTTCAGCTTCCACTATGGAACTTAGTATGTAGCACCAGTCTACCCCAGGAATTACTGGGAAATCGCTGGATTGAGCTTGGAGGCACTAGTCTTGTGTGCCGGAGATTCCAGTTACCTCTCCCAACACTTCGTCAAGCAGCGAGCCTAGGCCTTTTGGAAGCGAAAGGTAGCGCAGGCAGGATGGAGGTTACAGGCCATAAGCTCAACTCTCAGAAGTGTATGCATGGGAGGCAGATGTCTGCTACCCACTCGGACATGGGAGTTGGAACCTAGCTACACTCTGATTGAAGAAGGACTTTGGAAATCGCTGTATTCAACTCAGATACACGGGTTCAGGCCCAATGCTTACATGCTTTTCCACAACCTCTCCCACTAACATAGGATTAGCAGCTACGCTACAGTCAGGCAGGATGCGGGAGGGTTCTGCCCTGTCCTTAGCTCTCACAGGGAAGCATGCCTAAGCCAGCTCTCAACTAGCTGCATTCTTATGGCAGTGAAGGTAGCAGTATTCTGAGACAGGAGGTTCCCAGATTACCACTCTACTGCACCTGGAGATACCCTCCAGGTCTGCATTGTTAACTTGCGTCTCAGAAGCCTCTGGCAAAGTCTCTGGTGAAGACGTGGAAACTCACTCTGCAGGCAGTGTGGAACTGTGAGGGACTGAGGGTGAGCTCAACTCTCAGCAGTAAGATGATTTTGGACAAGGCGTTCAGCTACCTTCTCACATATGGAACTTAGTATGTAGCACCAGTCTACCCCAGGAATTACTGGAAATCGCTGGATTGAGCTTGGAGGCACTAGTCTTGTGTGCCGGGAGATTCCAGTTACCTCTCCCAACACTTCGTGAAGCAGCGAGCCTAGGCCTTTTGGAAGCGAAAGTAGCTCAGGCAGGAGGTAGGGTTACAGGCCATAAGCTCAACTCTCAGAAGTGTATGCATGGGAGGCAGATGTCTGCTACCCACTCGGACATGGAGTTGGAACCTAGCTACACTCTGATTGAAGAAGGACTTTGGAAATCGCTGTATTCAACTCAGATACACGGGTTCAGGCCCAATGCTTACACATGCTTTTCACAACCTTCCAGCCACTAACATGAATTTAGCAGCTCGCTACAGTCAGGCAGGATGCGGGAGGGTTCTGCCCTGTCCTCAGCTCTCACAGGGAAGCATGCCTTGAAGCCAGCTCTCAACTAGCTGCATTCTTATGGCAGTGAAGGTAGCAGTATTCTGAGCAGGAGGTTCCCAGATTACCACTCTACTGCACCTGGAGATACCCTCCAGGTCTGCATTGTTAACTTGCGTCTCAGAAGCCTCTGGCAAACGTCTCTGGTGAAGACGTGGAAACTCACTCTGCAGGCAGTGTGGAACTGTGAGGGACTGAGGGTGAGCTCAACTCTCAGAAGTAAGATGATTTTGGACAAGGCGTTCAGCTACCTTCTCACATATGGAACTTAGTATGTAGCACCAGTCTACCCAGGAATTACTGGAAATCGCTGGATTGAGCTTGGAGGCACTAGTCTTGTGTGCCGGGAGATTCCAGTTACCTCTCCCAACACTTCGGTGAAGCAGCGAGCCTAGGCCTTTTGGAAGCGAAAGGTAGCTGCAGGCAGGATAGGGTTACAGGCCATAAGCTCAACTCTCAGAAGTGTGTATGCATGGGAGGCAGATGTCTGCTACCCATCGGACATGGAGTGGAACCTAGCTACACTCTGATGAAGAAGGACTTTGGAAATCGCTGTATTCAACTCAGATACACGTGGGTTCAGGCACAACGATTCCATGCTTTTCTCACAACCTTTCCCTGCCACTAACATGAGGACGTTAGCAGCTCCTTCTACAGTCAGCAGGATGCGGGAGGGTTGTGCCCTGTCCTTAGCTCTCACAGGGAAGCATGCCTTGAAGCCAGCTGTCAACTAGCTGCATTCTTATGGCAGGGTGAAGGTAGCAGTATTCTGAGACAGGAGGTTCCCAGATTACCACTCTACTGCACCTGGAGATACCCTCCAGGTCTGCATTGTTAACTTGCGTCTCAGAGCCTCTGGCAAACGTCTCTGGTGAAGACGTGCGAAACTCACTCTGCAGGCAGTGTGGAACTGTGAGGGACTGAGGGTGAGCTCAACTCTCAGAAGTAAGATGTTTTGGACAAGGCGTTCAACTACCTACTCACGTATGGAACTTAGTATGTAGCACCAGTCTACCCCAGGAATTACTAGGAAATCGCTTGATTGAGCTTGGAGGCACTCGTCTTGTGTGCCGGGAGATTCCAGTTACCTCTCCCAACACTTGCGTCAAGCAGCGAGCCTAGGCCTTTTGGAAGCGAAAGGTAGCGGCAGGCAGATGTAGGGTTACAGGCCATAAGCTCAACTCTCAGAAGTGTGTATGCATGGGAGGCAGATGTCTGCTACCCACTCGGACATGGGAGTTGGAACCTAGCTACACTCCTATTGAAGAAGGATGTTGGAAATCGCTGTATTCAACTCAGATACACGGGAGTTCAGGCCCAATGCTTACACATGCTTTTCCCACAACCTCCCAGCCACTAACATAAGGAGGTTAGCAGGTACGTCTACAGTCAGGCAGGATGCGGGAGGGTTCTGCCCTGTCCTCAGCTCTCACAGGGAAGCATGCCTAGAAGCCAGCTCTCAACTAGCTGCATTCTTATGACAGTGTGAAGGTAGCAGTATTCTGAGTAAGGAGGTTCCCAGATTACCATCTACTGCACCTGGAGATACTGTCCAGGTTTGCATTGTTAACTTGCGTCTCAGAGCCTCTGGCAAAAGTCTCTGGTGAAGACTTGGGAAACTCACTCTGCAGGCAGTGTGGAACTGTGAGGGACTGAGGGTTGAGCTCAACTCTCAGCAGTAAGATGATTTTGGACAAGGCGTTCAGCTACCTTCTCACATATGGAACTTAGTATGTAGCACCAGTCTACCCCAGGAATTACTGGGAAATCGCTGGATTGAGCTTGGAGGCACTAGTCTTGTGTGCCGGGATTCCAGTTACCTCTCCCAACACTTGTGAAGCAGCGAGCCTAGGCCTTTTGGAAGCGAAAGGTAGCTGCAGGCAGGAGGTAGGGTTACAGGCCATAAGCTCAACTCTCAGAAGTGTGTATGCATGGGAGGCAGATGTCTGCTACCCACTCGGACATGGGAGTGGAACCTAGCTACACTCTGATTGAAGAAGGACTTTGGAAATCGCTGTATTCAACTCAGATACACGGAGTTCAGGCCCAATGCTTACCATGCTTTTCTCACAACCTTCCCAGCCACTAACATAGGAGTTAGCAGCTACGTCTACAGTCAGGCAGGATGCGGGAGGGTTGCCCTGTCCTTAGCTCTCACAGGGAAGCATGCCTAGAAGCCAGCTGTCAACTAGCTGCATTCTTATGGCAGTGAAGGTAGCAGTATTCTGAGACAGGAGGTTCCCAGATTACCACTCTACTGCACCTGGAGATACCCTCCAGGTCTGCATTGTTAACTTGCGTCTCAGAGCCTCTGGCAAACGTCTCTGGTGAAGACGTGAAACTCACTCTGCAGGCAGTGTGGAACTGTGAGGGACTGAGGGTGAGCTCAACTCTCAGAGTAAGATGATTTTGGACAAGGCGTTCAGCTACCTTCTCACATATGGAACTTAGTATGTAGCACCAGTCTACCCCAGGAATTACTGGGAAATCGCTGGATTGAGCTTGGAGGCACTAGTCTTGTGTGCCGGGAGATTCCAGTTACCTCTCCCAACACTTCGTTGAAGCAGCGAGCCTAGGCCTTTTGGAAGCGAAAGGTAGCTGCAGGCAGGATGTAGGGTTACAGGCCATAAGCTCAACTCTCAGAAGTGGTATGCATGGGAGGCAGATGTCTGCTACCCACTCGGACATGCGAGTGGGAACCTAGCTACACTCTGATGAAGAAGGACTTTGGAAATCGCTGTATTCAACTCAGATACACGTGGGTTCAGGCACAACGATTCCACATGCTTTTCTCACAACCTTTCCCTGCCACTAACATGAGGACGTTAGCAGCTCCTTCTACAGTCAAGCAGGATGCGGGAGGGTTGTGCCCTGTCCTTAGCTCTCACAGGGAAGCATGCCTTGAAGCCAGCTGTCAACTAGCTGCAT
>NW_023330257.1:0-20952 GCF_011100685.1 Canis lupus familiaris
TCCCTGCAGAACTGTGCCCTCCAGCGCCCTGAAAGTTTCTCCAGGAGCACACCTCACCTGCTGGGGCCCTGCCTCCTGCACTGAAAGGGGAGCTCCTGCCCTGTTCCTCTCCCTTGCCCACCTCGGTACCCAGCAAAGTGCCAGGCTCCCAGACTACCGAGAACTGTGTGCTGGATTTCATTTCAGATCTTGGCTCTCACTCTCCTTCCCTGCTCTTAAGGGATAGGCTTCCCCCAGCCCTTGTCTCACAGATGAGCTTTTACCATCTTAACATCAGTAAGACTAGCTCTTTCTACCTTGCTCATGGGGGATGCAGATGAGTCTCTCTGGGGTTTGAAGCTTATTACGCAGCAGAGACCTGAGGATACTATAAGGCAGTGGGAGCTATGACCAGCTGGGCCAGGGGTTAGTGACGCCATGGTCCCAGGCTCTCTGCTCTGAAGACTGGTCCCTTTGTCTTCAACCATGGCCGCGGAGTGGGAGGTCACAAGGGGCCCAGGTAGACACGTCGAAGGATTGTTGGTCCTCTCTACCTAGAAAATGTGCATGTGCTTCCTGGAAATGGGACTAGAGCATTCTTGGAGTTCTTATCCTGTGAATATAACACACCAGAGAGTTTATAGAAACTAAGTGGACACCTTATTGCAGCTGAAACCTACACCACCTCTGAGGAGGAGGCAGGGCAGGTAGCCAGGTTGTAAGCAGAGGAGCACACTACAGGTCAGAGAGGTTCAGTGACTGCCTCACCAAAGGTAGCGAGCGCAGCTTGTAAGAGACTGGGCTGGGACCGGAACCCAGAGTCTAACCGTGCGCGGCAGTTGTCCAAATCTGGGCCCTGATGCATCCACTCCAATTCTGAAAATCAGCCCGTGACCTTTAGTCACAAGGCAGAGAGGAAAAAGATCCATGAGATTACAGGTGTCTGAGGGCTGAGATATCTTTGTAGGGGGAGAATAGATCCTGCTGGCCAAAGTCCCAGGCAAAGGTGAGGCAGCACCCACCTGTGACCAGTGTGAAGGTATCCATGCTGGCAGTTGGCACTTTTAAGGAGTTCCTATGATTTCACCAGCAGCAAACAGGTGATTTTCAAAATAAAACAATTGAGGATTGAATAATGGGAGTAGGTGTGAGTGGGGGGATTTGGGATCTTGATTGAGTGCTTTATGTAGTTCTGAAGGATCGGGAGGGGGAGGGAGGGAGGGAGGGAAGGGAAGGAAGGAAGGACGGAAGGAGGGGAGGGAGGGAGGGAGGGAGGAGGGAGGGAGGGAGGAGGGAGGGGAAGGAAGGAAGGAAGGGAAGGAGGGGAGGGAGGGAGGAGGGAGGAGGGAGGGAGGGAGGGAGGCTTTCTTTCTTTCTTTCCTTTCTTCTTTCTTTTCTCTCTTTTTGAAGTAGATAATACGCCTAGAGTCCAACACACAGCCTGAACTCACAACCCTGAGATCAAGACCTGAGCCAAGATCAGGAGTCAGACACTCAATGGACTGAGCCACCCAGGCACCCTGGGAGCTTGTGGTTCTTTAGGAGGCATTAGTAGAGATCATGGGGCAAGGCTCAGGCAGTGAACTTGGTCTTAAATTATCTTCTGAGCTTGGTGCTAGTGGCTGCCAGGCATAGGAGATGGCCGGGTAGCCTGGAGCACCTTGGCTATTCAGTGGTGTCCCTGAACGTGGCAGCTGGGTTCAGACCCACTCCTGAGACCTGAGGCTACCTCTAGAACATACTATTATTTATAGGGACCAAGGCTCTCTATGGGTCTGGAGGCCTCTGCTTGGCCATTGGTGGACACACCAGGATTGGGACTTGTGGGAAATGCCTCCTCCAAGGCTCGAAACCCCTCATTCTGATGTGGGATCTGAGCATCATGCTAACATTCCCAAAAGAGCCTCTGGGTTCCTGGAGCTGAAGCTGACCACTCATTAGGGCACATAAGATGCCCCCCTTCCCAGCTGGGGTAATCCTACCTACTTAGCAGGGCCCCGAGCCCACCCTTAGCTTTCTCAGTGGAGGACTAGCCCTTCTAGCAGAGCTTGCGGTCTAGGGCAGATGCTTAGAAGAAGAAGTCAAACCCATGGGAGCCTTCCCAAGGGAAGGGAACTCACCTGCCCTTTCCTTCCCCAGCTTTGGTTCTAGCTGCACAGATAATATAAAAATACCCTTCCAAACATCCCTGCCCTTTCACAATTCTTCAGAATAATTGGATGGAATTAAGTATCTTTTTCCTAATTGCTTACCTGTCTAGATGTTCTTTCCGTATTGTGGGTATGTAGGTGGTGGCATGGGCAGGAATGCAGATTCTCTACTTTTCTCGGGAATTGGTTATTTTTCCAATATTCACACCTACTTGCCAACATTCACCCCCCTTCTGGCTAGACTAGCTCCAGATTCTCCTCTGGGGAGCCATTTCCTTCCCTCAGGCCCTGCCATGTGCTGTGATTAGAATGGCCTCTCTCCCCAGATTCAGGAGTAGACCTGTTTCCTGTCACTTGCAGTATATTTCCAATCAATATGCCTCTAACATCATCTAAGTGGCAACAGATTCCCTCGTGAGTTACAGACTTCAAGCCAGGCATGTGATCTGATACTTTTATTCAGTCACTCAATTAACAAAGCATGGTTCACAACTTGTCAGGATGCATCCAAGTGCCTGATATTTCTAACAAGGAGTCAGCAGAAGGAAATGAGGGTCGGAATCGAACCTATTAGGGAAACTGTCAAGAGGCCATCCAAGATCCTCACTATGTACCTGGCTTTCCCATCTTTCTGAGAAATACCTTCAGGGCAGCCGCATCCATGTGCCAGACACAGTGAGTTGCCTGACAGGTGGCAGGGAAGGATGGGGCTGCATGAGGTCTCATTCCCTCCTCTTGTCCCTCCTGCCGGTCCATTGGCACTGTGTCCTGTGTGGGCCCCACCCCTGTCCCTTTACTTAAGTCTCTCCTCCCAAAACTGTCCCCTTGATATGCCAAAGACCTACCCTTCCCCAAACTCCAATCCAAGTCCTGCCTCTGCCAGGAGGTTTCCAGGTTGGAGCTAATCTCTTTCCCCATCTAATGGTGGTCCCTTCAGCCTTTACTGAGTGACAGTGGGTGCTTGTGTGTCATAGCACCATCATTCCTCCACAGCCACGGGGAGATCATGGCTCTGTGGACATTTGAACCTCGTTGTCATCTCTATTCCTAATACGCAGGCCCAGGCCCTGGCCCAGGACAGGGCCAACTGCACCGTGTATGGGTGGCAGAACTGAGCTGTGGAAGGAGGAATCCTTGCTCAGAAGGAAGGGTCCTTCCTTCCAGGAGACATGGTTCTCTGCACTTAAACTAAGGGTGAGGAAGGGCTGCTCCTCCAGCTTCTTCCTAGGAGCCTGAATGGGAGCCTCATTGAATCAGAATTGGTCTCTGGATGGGCACCGGGTGGCTCGTTGGGTGAACAACTGCCTTTGGCTCAGGTTTCTGTGATCCTGGGGTCCTCGGATAGAGCCCTGTGTTGAGCTCCCTGCTCAGCAGGGGGTCTGCTTCCTCTCTCTCCTTTTGCCCATCCCCTTGCTTGTGTTTTCTCTCTCTCAAATAACTAAATATGTATAAAGAATTGGTCTCCGGAATTTGCCTTAATCTGGCTTTAACCTAGTCACCACTTCAGGCCTGGACTCCTGCATTCCAAGGAATGGGGTCCTCAGGCTCAAGCTATAAGTGGGTTATTACTCAGTCCCTCTTCTTAAAAAGAATCCAATAATGATAGAAATTAATGCTTAATAATAAAGCTAATGCTTTTTGAGCCCTTTACTAAATATATGCCAAACATGCCACTTGACAGATGAGGAAACCGAGGCACAGTACTACATAACTTGCCGAAGGATACCCACTGTTTGAATTCAGAACCCACACTCCTAACCATCCCTCACCCCACCCACTGCCCAGATCATTCAGCTTTTTGCTCCAGCTCCTCCTTGGCCCCTTACTCCACTCTGTTCACCCAGGACCCATCATGAGGCAGCCCATATAGGGGTTTAGTAAACGCTTATGGAACCAGTGAAAGGAAGCAGGGAATTCCGTTTTACCAGGGTATCCCCAGGAAGGAGAGGAACAACAAACATGCTGAAAGCCCAGCTTCCAGGACATTCTGTCACTGCCACATCCAGGGAGGGGGATTGTTTCAGGTCCCAGATTTATTTATTTATTTAATTTATTTATTTATTTATTTATTTATTCATTCATTCATTCATTCATTCATTCATCATTCATTTTTATGATTTTACATATTTACTCACGAGAGACACACAGAGAGAGAGGCAGAGACACAGGAAGAGGGAGAAGCAGGCTCCCTGCAGGGATCCTGTTGCAGGACTCCATCCCAGGACCCCGGGATCAGGACCTGAGCCAAAGGTAGATGCTCAAACGTTGAGCCACCCAGATGTCCTCTGGTCCCAGATTTCTGACTGACTCTCGTCCCTGTTCATGTAAGATTGGAGGGCACGAGTGCAGTTGCCTCTTGGCCAGACCTCGTGAGAGTACTCCAGGGAAAATCCTCCACGGATGGCAGTGGCTTCTGAGGTTGTGCCCCCAAGCAGATGGATGAGAGAGCTGGGATGTTTGCATCAGTCAGAATGACTTTGATTTCAAGCAACAAAGCCCTACCCACATTAGCTTAGCAACGAAGGAAATTTATTGGCTCATGTAGCTGAGACATCACGAAATGAACTTCAGGGCACCTGGGTGGCTCAGTCGGTGATGAAGCAGCTGCCTTCGACTCAGGTTATGATCCCAGGGTCCTGGGATGGAGCCCCATGACAATGGGCTTCCTGCTCGTGGGGACTCTGCTTCTCCCTCTCCCTCTACCCCTGTCCACTGCTCATTCTCTCTCTCTCTCAAATAAATGAATAAATAAATAATCTTAAGAAAAAAATATGTACTTCACGCATGGTTTCATCAGGGCTCTGGCTCCATTTTTCTCCAATCACTTTCCTATCTGCTCCCATCCTCATAGAGCTTTATCCATAGGCTGCCTCCCAGTAGCATGGAGGGTTGCAGGCCTCCTTCTGGGAGGAATGCTAGACACCACTCCACCCCCACTCACAATTTTTGTCTGAAAAGGCTCACTTGACATAGTACTGCCTCTCCGAATGTCTGATCCTAAATGGCTGCTTCAGCAAACCAAGATGATGGAGTCGATGAGTATTTCTAAGTGGCATTTGGGCCCCAGAGCTCACTGGAGACCAGAAGAATTTCTGCCAAATGCTCTCTGGTCTGACTTGCTGGTATCTTGATTTTACCAAGTAATAAAGTTATCTCAGTGGCAGGACAGTGGAACTGGGGCACCCAGGCCTGTGCCCTTCAGCTTTCAGTGCTGTATGTGGGTCTGTTGAAGACCCGTGAGGGGCCCAGCACTCCGATTTTGGAGGCTCCACTGCACATCTGGCAAACATGAAAGTATGCCTACATCCCATATTCAACAAAATTGAAAAACAATTTTAAGAGAATTGAGCTCAGTTGCATTTGAGTAGGTGACAATATTATAATTTGTAAACATTTGCTTTTATTGACTTGGCTGTTGCATTTTCTTTTTTTTTTTTTTTTTTTGAGATTATTTATTTACTCATGAGAGACACACACACACACACACACAGAGGCAGGCAGAGACACAGGCAGAGGGAGAAGCAGGATCCATGCAGGGAGCCCGACGTGGGACTCCATCCCGATCCCGGTCCCCAGGATCACGCCCCAGGCGAAGGCGGCGCTAAACCTCTAGGCCACTGGGGCTGCCCAAGCTGTTTTCTTAGTTTAGAAGCAAACACATTTTCTTGGGCCTTTGCAAAGCTCCCAGGTAGGAGGCTGTGGCCTGTTGTGTATAATGGAGGATCGGCCTGATTGAAGATTTGTGCGCAAGTGACCTTGGGCAAGCTGCCAACCTCTCTTGGCCTCTGTGAGGTCAATTGTCCATTGACAATAAGGATGTTTGCATTTTTTTCCCTGTTACTGCCCTGAGAGCTGCCCTTCCAGCTGGAGGAGCAGAGGGGGTAAACTGAGTGTCACTGGAAAGTCAAGTAAACCCAATTCCTTTGGGATCCGTTCGACACTTGCCAAAATATAGAGAATAATCTAGTGAATTTCCATGTACCCATTGCTCAGTTCCAACAATTAGCCCATAGTGCATGATTACCCCTTATTCCCTCTATATGTCCACCACCTACGCTCCCTTTGACCCAGACATTATATTATTATATTTCTTAATATTCCAGTATATGTCTCTAAGAAGAAATGGTTCCACTTTTGAAACACAAACTACAGAAAACACAAATTTCTTAATGTCATCAACTTTCCAGTCTGCACATTTCCCTACTGTCTGTCCTACATACACCTTTAAAAAAAAAAAAAAACTAATTTGCAGGGTGCCTGGGTGGCTCAGTCAGTTAAGCGTCTGTCTAGGTCTCAACTCAGGTCTCAATCTCAGGGTTGTGAGTTCAAGCCCTATATTGGCCTGCATATTGGGCTCTATGCTGGGCATCAATCCTATTAAAAGAAAAAAAAAGTAAAAAAAATCTAACTTGTTTATTCCAATCAGGATCCAAACAAGATTTATGACTGGTTAATAGGTTTCCTCAGACTCTTTTAATTGCTTTCTCCCCGTTCTTTAGCTTTCTCCCCATTCCCCTTCCCCATCTCCTCCGTAGTCTGCATCTCACTGATGGTATCTTTGTGGTATTATTTAACATGTTCCTTTGTCCCCTACATTTCCTGTAAATTGGAAGTTAAATCTAGAAGCTTAATCAGATGTTTTTAGATATATCTTTTGGCAAAATCACTTTATAGGTGGTCTTGTGTTCTTCCATCAGGAGGCACATAATGTCTATTTTCCTGCTTATTATTAGCAGTTGTTAATTTATTCATTTTTTAGGGTTTGCAAAATGATGATATTCAAATCTATCATTCCTTATTTGGTTATTATGTGGACTGTCTCTATAGAGAGCAACTTCCCCTTCATTATTTGGCTACCCCGGGGTATAGTTCTTAAGGAAAAGACAGAATAAATGCTTGGTTCTCTCCCTCCTGCCCTTTATTTACTAGTTTTGTTTTTTTGTTTGTTTTGTTTTTTTAATTTTATTTATTTATTCATGAGAGACACAGATTGAGAGATGCAGAGACACAGGCAGAGGGAGAAGCAGGCTACATGCAGGGAGCCCGACGTGGGACTTGATCCCGGGACTCCAGGATCATGCCCTGGGCTGAAGGCGGTGCTAAACTGCTGAACCACCAGGGCTGCCCTATTTACTAGTTTTGTAAATAATAAGTTAGCTCTCTAGTATTCACCAAAGGTGATCAATGAGTCTTTATATTTTAGAAGTATTTTTAATTTAAAAATTTAAATAAAAACTTTTTTAATTTAAAAAAAAATTTTTTTTTGGTGGGCTCCATGCCCAGTGTAGAGCCCAATGCAGGGCTTGACCTCACAACCCTGAGATCAAGACCTGAGCTGAGATCAAAAGTCAGATGCTTAACCAACTGAGCCACTCAGGTGGCCCAATTTTTTTGTTAAGTAATCTGTACATTCAAGGTGGAACTTGAACTCACGACCTCAAGATCAAGAGTTGCTAGCTCCACCAACTAAGCCAGAGAGGTGCCCCTCAATGAGTCTTTTTAAAAAATCATTATGAACTTGTGGATTTAAATGTGCTTGACAGGATGCCTGGTTGGCTTAATGGTTAAGCATCTGCCTTTGGCTCTGGGCGTGATCCTGAGGTCCAGGATCGAGCTCTGCATCAGGTTCCTTGCAGGGAGCCTGCTTCTCCCTCTGCCTGTGTCTCTGCCTCTCTCTCTGTGTCTCTCATGAATGCATAAATACAATATTTTTAAAAAAATAAATGTATTTGCCGTATTTCAATGAACTGCAATTATTATGCATATTGACTTTCAAATGGTCTCAATTTGGGTGCAGGGGCAGCCTGTCCCTCTTACCCTTGAACCCCTTGGACAGCCTCTGTTTCAGAAGTTTTTGATACATTTGCTGTTTTCAGGTGTGATGAGTTGATCCAAATTCAAGCTCACGCTGTACTTTCACTCAGTCAGTTCCCAGTTTTGCAAACAGTCTTTTCTCCAAGGGGCCCTGGTTCCTTTAATTTGAACATGATAGTTAGGGGCCACCACCTGGGTACTGGAAGTGCTCATGGTTTCTAATACTTCTAGGCGCCTTTTCAGAGATTAGAGACAGGATTTTTTTTTTTTTTTTTTTTTAATTTTAAGAAAAGATCTGAGTTTGTGGCAAATGTGTGGCTCGTTGGCTGGGCACCTGACTCTTGATTTCAGCTCAGGTCATGATCTCAGGGTCATGAGATAGAGCCCCACACTCAGCTCAGAGCCTGCTTAAAATTCTCTCTCTCCCTCTCCCTCTGTCCCCCCCACTCACACACATTCTTTCTCTAAAAAAAAAAGAAAAGAAAAGATGTCGGCCTGGAGCATAAAACCCTGAGATCATGACCTGAGCCAAAATCAAGAGTTGGATGTTCAACTAAGCCACCCAGGTGCTTTTTGTTTTTTTTGTGCCTGTCTTACTTCATTTAGTATGTCTTCACGATTTATTCATATTACAGACTTTCCTTCCTTTTTAAGACTGAATAGTATTCTGTCATGTGTAAAGACCACATTTTGCATATCCATTCATCCATGGACGAATGGACATGGATTGCTCCCACATTTAAACTATTGTGAAAAAAAAAACTATTGTGAATAATGCTGCTATAAACATGGGCGTACAGATTATCTTTTGAGACCCTGCTTTCGATTCTATTTGGTATATACTCAGAAGGGGAATTGCTGGATCAAATGAAATTCTATTGTGAATCTTTTGAAGAAACTCCCTCATTTTTTTTATGGCTACAAAGCACTCCATTATGTGAATGTACTATTGTTTATTCAGCCAGGCCTTACTGACACACGTTTGCTTTTTTCCAAGCATTGGTTATTAAAAACAGAGCTGCAATAAAGAGCCTTATCCTTCCATCTTTTTTATTCTTTGCAGTTTATCTTTAGGATAGATTCCTAGAAGTGGGATTGTGGGATCAAAGGACACAAGCATGCAATCTATTAGGTATCAACAAATTCCTTTCCATAGGGACAGTATCATTTTGCACTCCCAACAGCAAAGTGTGAGAATGTTTGTTTTCTCATAGCCTGGACAAAAGAGTATTTGTTATATTTTGGATTTTAGCCAAACTTATCAGCAAGAAATAGTTCCTTGTAGCAATTTGCGTTTCTTCAACTGTAAGTGAGGTTGAGCATCTTTAGTACATTTTTTCTCACAGGTTGTTGGTCTTTTAATTTATGCTAGCAGCTCTTTATATATTAAGAATGCTAATACTGGGGATCCCTGGGTGGCTCAGCGGTTTAGCGCCTGCTGTCGGCACAGGGCGAGATCCCGGAGTCCCAGGATCGAGTTCCACATCGGGCTCCCTGCATGGAGCCTGCTTCTCCCTCTGCCTGTGTCTCTGCCTCTCTCTCTCTCTGTCTCTCATGAATAAATAAATAAAATCTTAAAAAAAAAAAAAAAAGAATGCTAATGCTTTGTGATGTAAGTTGTGAATCTTTTTTTTACCCTTCTGCCATTTCTCTATTTAATTTTACTTATTTATATATTTTAAACTTATTTAATTTGCCTTACAAAACTTCAATTCCTTGTAGCTTACTAATCTTTCCTTTTATTGCCTCTGAGTGTCGGGTCAGAATTAAGAAAGCTTTTCCCACTCCCAAGTTATAGAAGAACTGCCCCCTATTTTCCTTTAGTACTTGGGTAGTTTCATTTTTACACTTAAATATCCAATCCCTTTGGAATGTACCCTAGAATATGAGAGGGATGCCTCCAATTGTTCCAGATTCCACAGGAGTCTCCAGTTACCTGAACATTGTTAAATCATAATCATTCTTCCCCCACGATTTGTGATGCCGCCTTAATCATACACAAGCTCTCCATAGGCAACAGGGGCTATTTCTGGATTTTGTATTGTTTTCCAGAGAAACCACTCCATCTCACTCACCATTACTCAGGACACCCCCACCCTACCCGCCCACCAAGGCAATACCTGAGGGTCCCACCTGACAGCAAAGCCCTTTGCTTCAGACTCAGAGGTCAAATTCTGGAGGCAAGTGCTTTTAACAGAGGGTCTGTGGGCGCCAGATGCATACTAACCCATACTCTGCTGATGTTGTTTCTGGAGAATCACCTTCAGAGAGGGGGGCTCTCTGGCAGCAGGGGGCCCCTGTTCAGTCTCTGGGGAAGGGGTGAGTGGGCCTCAAACAATTGGATGTTTACAATCAGTGCTGGGGGCAGGGCAGAATCAAATGCCCAGTTAATGGCAGCCCTTAAAGGGTGTCTTTTTCTCAGACAGACAAAGCAACCACTTACCCCCAACTCATCAATATCCACTTAGCTTCTACTTCAGAGCAAATACCTTGCTCTATGCTATGGAGGAAGAGAGTTGATACACTGTTCCTGCTTCTTTGAGGGGGGGTAGAAGCAGAAGCTCAAAGAGCTTTATAAATGCATGGAAAAGAGGCCGAGGCCTTGTTTTCTATCAGCATCAACACATCGGCTTCAGTGAATGGATGTCTCTGGTCAAAACTCTACTAGCTAGAAATATGAGCTCTGGGAGGAGGAGAAGCTCAGAGAGTGGAATGGCTGGGACAAACTTAATGATATGGTGAGCTATCAGTCTTTAAATATACAAGTGAAATAATAAAAAATGTGTTCTATAAGACAGGCTTGAAGTTTAGAGGGGAACAGATCACTTCTAGCTTGGGGGCTCTAGGGACAATTTGTTGAATTGATTTTGCTATGAAGCAGAAGTAAATATCGATGAGCGGGTGGGGGTGATAAAGCAATTCAACTTGCAAATCCATCTGCAA
The DNA here is from genome assembly GCF_011100685.1 of Canis lupus familiaris. Taxonomy (NCBI): domain Eukaryota; kingdom Metazoa; phylum Chordata; class Mammalia; order Carnivora; family Canidae; genus Canis; species Canis lupus. The sequence goes on from NW_023330257.1 coordinate 10,887, forward strand.
ATCAATTTTTGGTTTTCAAGGACCTGGTCAGCCTCCAGCGCATGCTATGAATATGGAAGGATCCTTTGGACGGGTTGCAGCTCTTACTTCCCCCCAGCACCTAGAAGGTAGACCCTGAAGGCCCAGAGCAGGGTTGGGCCACAGGAAGTGGAGGGCCTGTCTTACTTGCCCCTCTGGAGGGACTCCTGTATGATGTCAGAACTGCTCTACTCACCTGACAGCATCACTGTCACGATGGACACTGTAGAAGTTGACTTATAGTTGAGTACCCCACAATATTATTATTGTTCGTGTGGCCTGGATTTTGCAACTACTGCCACTCCCCCAAAAGCCATTCACAGCTTAGCAGCTCTGACCCCACCTCTCCCTTAGTACTCTGAGGTGACCTTGACACCCCAGTCTCATAGAATCAGACATTGTTTAAGAGTTAAAGGGACCCTAGGAGGTGTGGTGTCCCTCTTGGTGTTGGCAATGTTGGTTTGGGTGAAGAACAGTGGCAGGTGTGGATCCCCTACTCCGTTAGGACATCCACTCCTGGGAGGCCAGGGATCCTTAGGGAGCTCGTCTTGCCTCACAGCTGTGTGTGGAGGGAGGAGTTGCCTGGGTTGTCTGGTTCTGGTCCAGCTTGCCCCAAGCATGGGCCTTGTCCACATCCGGGACTGGCTCTTCTGGACTGCAGGAGAGCTGGAGGCTCAGCATGGGTGGGATGGGGTACTCAACACCTTAGCCCCTTTCTCTGCTTGCTGGGTTGTTGCAGAATTAAGCTGCTAGTTCTTCTTCTTCTTTTTCTTCTTCTTCTTCTTCTTCTTCTTCTTCTTCTTCTTCTTCTTCTTCCTCTTCTTCTTCTTCTTCTTTCTTCTTTTTAAATATTTTATTTATATTATTCATGAGAGAGGCAAGAGACATTAAGCGAGAGGAAGAAACAGTTTCCCTGCGGGGAGCCCTATGAGGGACTCGGTCCCAGGACCCTGGGATCATGACCTGAGCCAAAGGCAGACGCTCAACCACTGAGCCACCCAGGTGCCCTTAAGCTGCTCCTTCCTAAGGTGAAGTGACCTCTGCTCATTCCTCAACCCCTGGGGAGTTACACCCATGTCCTCTAGTGCCCCCCACCACTATAACACCTGTCCACCCCACTCTGTCCATCATCTTTAGACTGACCACCCACTTCCTTTGCCTTTGTCTCACCTGGCATGCTTTACTCCCACCGCCTCTCTGTCCTGGTCCCCTCCCCAGCCTCACTCTTCTGTCTGCCACTCTGGCAGAAGACAGAGGGATAGTCATCTCCCTCGTGTGAGGTCTGGGTCTTTCTGTTGCCCACAGCAGCTGGTGGAGAACGGCTTTTGAAGGATCCTAGATAAAAATTAGCTAGAATCTCCTCAAAAAGATGAAACCAAGTAGATGTCATCCTATGACTTGGGAGGGGGCTAAAAGCTCTTCCCTCCCACTCCACATAATCATGGTGGTTACTTTTTTTTTTTTTTTTAAGATTTTATTTATTTATTCATGAGAGACACACAGAGAGAGAGACAGGCAGAGACACAGGCAGAGGGAGCAGCAGGCTCCACGTAGGGAGCTTGATGTGGGACTCAATCCTAGGACCCCAGGATCAGGCCCTGGGCTGAAGGCAGGCGCCAAACCGCTGAGCCACCCAGGGATCCCCTTGTGGTTACTTTCATAGAGCAAACCAGATACAGTCCTGGTGTCTGGAGTTCATTGGGTGTGTAAGCTGGAGGAATGGTAGATAGGGTGACACTGAGGCTCAAAGTTACTAAACTCGTCTAACCTATCACTGAGACCCTCGGGCATCTTTCTGACCAGGTAAGTAAAATGGACCGTGGTGAGCCATACCAGCACCCAGGCAGCTCGGAGGCTGGAGGAAGGAACTGGCTTCGGGGCTGAGCTGAGCCATCAGGTGAGGATGTCTTGGGGAGAAGGCCTTGGGGAGCGTGCTGGGAGGCTAGCCAGTACCTCCCCTGGCTCCACAGCTCCTAGAAGAGACGGCGGTCCCTAGCCCATGTTGCCAAAGGGACTGTTATGGCTTATAAGTTTCCAAGGCATCTGTCTCCAGAGAAGTAAGTTGGAGCACGAGCACGTGCACACAGACAGGAAGTTTTGTCACCCCTAGCCTGGCATGTGAGGGTCAGCAGTCTGTAGCAGGGCTCCATGAGGCCCTAAAAAGAGAACTCAAGGCTGTCCTCTTGTCCTTCTGAAAGCTTTGGGTGAAATGTTGAAAACTTAGCTTACGGTCTGGAAGAGGAAAAGCTACCCCAGCAAGAGCTCTGCCCTGTCAGGACAGCCCTGAGGTGAATGTGTATAGACTTTCATGCAGATATGTAAGATTTCTTGCTTCCATCGATCCCTGGGAGGAGTCAGATGGAAGGAAAAACAACCCCAGGAGACCCCCAGAGACCTCCCTGGATCTCCCACTTTGGGCCTATTCAGTGTACCTCAGGACTTGTGTACATACTGTTCCCTCTGCCTGGATGCCTTTGCCCTAGATCTTTGCTGGCCTGGCCTGTGGATGCTGACGGCTCAGCTCAAGGGTCAGCTCCTACATGCCTTCCCTGACCCCTATCCCAAGGGACCCACCCTCCTAGAACTTGGTCTCTCTCTATGCTACTACTGCTTTTTCTTTATAGCTTTTAATATTATTTCTGTTAAATATCCTTACTTCTAGGGGCACCTGGGTGGCTTGGTGGCTGAATGTCTGTCTTCGGCTTGGGTGGTGATCCCAGAATCCCTAGATCAAGTCCTGCTTCTCCCTCTGCCTGTGTCTCTGCCTCTCTCTCTCTGTGTGTGTGTGTCTCTCATGAATAAATTCGTAAAAAAAAAAAAAATCCTTGCTTCTCCAGCCCCCACTAACGGGGGCATGAGCTCTCTGAGAGCCAGGCTGCTCCATGGTGATCACTGCCATATCCCGGTGCCCGGAACAGTGCCTGGAATGGTGCCTGGCACCCAGTGGATGTTCAATCTGTAGCTGCAGAAGTGGTGGTGGGTGGTACTTGGGTTGATAGAGAAAGGAAGAAGGTGGCTTGGAGAGAGATGTAGAAATGCGGGGAGGAGATGCCTTTTGCTTTCCATCAGCTTTCTTCTTTGTGTGTCTCCTGAGGGGCTGATCATGTGAAGAAAGAGGCATCCCATGGGCCCCCATCCCTTTGAGTGCCCTTACCAGCAAGGTGACTGGAGTCAGGCCAAGAGACTGTCCCCCAACAGAGGTGTTTCTGGGGCAGCAGGATCCATACCCATCACTGCTCTCTGTCTAAACCAAAACATACCTAGCCCCATGAGCAAATCCATTGCAAATTTTTCTCTGTGTGCCGCTAGAACCAGGAGCCCCATGCTGGAAAGCAATGGAGGTGGGACCCTTTGACTTGCCGAAGTTTACAAGCAAAGTGTCACAGGTGGGAGTGGGCTGAAGGAAGCAGCTCTCCTTCTGTGTAGTCTGTGCACAAGCTCCAAGCTCTTCTGGCAAGAGCAAGGTCCCCTTAACTCTGCCTTGGGCTGGCCCCCACTTGCTAGTTGGCTTGAGTTCCCTGGAGGCAGACTCTGAGCTGGGGGTTTCTGTGAACAGGGCACATGGATGGAGAGCTCTCAGGATGATAACTCGGAAGAGAGGGGAAGTAGGACAGGGCAAGTGAAGAAGCCAAGTTCGGCTGCTGCTTTCAGCTCAGGTCTGACAGCAGCTTGATCCCCTGGGAGTTCTGGCGCCACAGAGCCGTTCCACCCTGACACAAGGGGAAGGGCCACACCGTCCTTGCTGCAGGTCCACCCCATGCCAGCGGGGTGTGACGACGAGGTGGCTCCTGTCCACAGCAGCAATTCTCTGGAGCAGGGTACAGCTGTGGGCCAGCAGCGAACAACATTCACAGGTGGGATTAGAACCCATGATATCACTGAAATTTCCCTGTGGCCAAGTGCAGGTGATACTGCGTGTCTTCTAACACGCTTGCCTGATGTCAGTGTTTTTGTGTTTTCATGTGTTAGCCTTCCTGGTGGGTCCCGGGTCCGAAAGCTCTAACTCTGTCATCTTACTGATGTTGACCCGCTGCTCTGAAAACCCATGAACCGAAACCCCCTGGGGACGGACACCCGCATGTGGCAGCAGCCCCAGAGATCAAGTGCACAGGGCTTCCAGGGGAAGTGAAAGCTGGAGTACCCCTGGGGCCCCCAAAACCCCCCAGGCCAGCTGGCCGCAGCCCACCCCCGCGGGCCTCTTTGCCCTGAGCCAAAGCTCACAAGCCCCATGCTGGACAGCAGAACTAAACCACTTATTAGGGCTGCTGCCACCGTGTGTCCCCTCCGGGCCTGAGAGGCATGGAAAGGCCCAGCCACACACACTGCACTTACGGAGCAAAGAGGGTGAGCCTCTCTCCTCCTCTCCCTCCCTCCTCTCTGCCTTCCTGTCTTTCTCTAATATGTCATGGCCTTAGAACCCAGCTTTGGGGTCCCCAGGAATGGACAGGACAGACAGAAGGCAAAAAAGACGTTTCTAGGACAAGTCGGAGGCAGGCATCCCTCCTGTTCTCTGACAGTACTGAGGAAGGAGGTGCCCGTAGACAATAAGCCCGAACAAGAGTCAGGGCAGCAGCTGGGCTGTGCCTCTAAACCAATCTGGAGGAAGAAAATAGTGCAAAGAAAGATGCTATTCAGGCTGCAAACAGCCACTCTCTCCTGCTCAATCTCTCCCTTGCCCTCTGAAAGTTTTCTTCCTACTCACGGGCTCTAGCCTGTTCTGTCCTGTGACTGGTAAGTGGAAGGAACAGTAGAATGGGCTGCCTGACTCTGGCTGCAGACGGCAGGTCCTGGAGCGCAGGGAGATCCAGGCTCAGTGTTGCTCCCCAGACACCAGCTGTCAGCCCCTTGGTGTCTTTCATTTGCTACCACTGAGGGGACCAGATTTCTCTCTCCCTGAAACCATACAGGTAGATTCAATCCCTTTTCTTTCAGGAGGGCTTGCTTATGGGAGGCTAATAGAAAGGGCAGCTGACACAAAGTCTGGGGGCCACCAGCTTCCCTAGGGAGAGTGACTTCTAGGCTAAGTCCTTGTAGCACCTATTTGTGTCTATCTAGTGTAGACAGTTGGTTGAGGTGAAAGGCAAGGAAGCAGTTCCCAGGATGTGTCTACTCCTGGATGATAAAGGGAAGGAGCCATTGATACACAGCACCTTGGATGAATCATGAAGGCCTAATATTGAGTGAAAACAGCCAGTCTCCAAAGGTTATATACTATCAGATTCCATGGATATGATATGCTTTTTTTTTAGAGATGGGGAAGGGGTAGAGGGTGAGGGAGAGAGAGAATCTGAAGCAGGCTTCATGCCTGGTGCGGACCCTGACTCAGGGCTCAATCTCATGACTCTGAAATCAAGCCCTGAGCCAAAATCAAGAGTCAGATGCTTAATTGACTGGGGCATCCAGGTGCCCTTCTAGGACAAAGCTGTAGGAAGAGAGAACCGGCTAGTGGTTGGCAGGGGTCATGAGTAGGGAAGGGAAAGGCAGAGCAGGAGGGAGTTTTTTGGGGGGAGGAGGAATAATGGAATTGTCATGCATTCTGATGATGGGAACAGTTACATGAATCTGTACATGTGCTAAAATTCAAATTGTACATCCAGAGAAAAAGTCAATTTTATTGTAATAACATTTTCTTTTTAAATAAGAACTTAAAGAGTTTTAATGATGATAATAATGCCTGTCATTTGCTTCCTACGGACCCAACTCTGCTAAGGGCAGTATCGCTACCATTTCATTTATTCCTTTCAAGCACATTTGGCACTCAGATGATACAACTTGTTGATGGTCACGTAGTAAATGACAGAGCAGAAACTTGATGTCGGTCTGACTCAGAGGCCTGAGATCTCACTGATGTGGGAAACAGAGGCAGGAGAAAAATTACTGAATTTCCTTACTGCTTGCAGCCCAGTGACACACAGGTCCTCGAGGCAAGCAGAGTGACATTCTTCTGAGGGCTCAACAACCTGGATGTTGACGCTTTGCTAAAGGCAAAAGGCAATCTTAGCTGGACCCCCAAGATCCTGTAAGTCTACTTTAACATATAAAAATTCCTTTGTGGGGGTGCCTGGGTGGCTCAGTGGTTGAGCATCTGCCTTTGGCTCAGAGTGTGATACAGGGGTTCTGGGATCAAGTCCTGCATCAGGCTCCCAACAGGGAGCTTGCTTCACCCTCTGCCTATGTCTCTGCCTCTCTCTCTGTGTCTCTCATGAATAAATAAATAAAATATTTTTTAAAAAAGACTGTGGGGATGCCTGGGTGGCTCAGCAGTTAAGCATCTGCCTTTGGCTCAGAGCATGATCCTGGAGTCCCGGGATCTGGTCCCGCATTGGGCTCCCTGCATGGAGCCTGCTTCTTCCTCTGCCTGTCTCTGCCTCACGCTCTCTCTCTCTCTCTCTCTCTCTGTGTCTTCATGAATAAATAAATAAAACCTTAAAAAAAAAAAAAAAAAAAAGACTGTCAGGGGAGGCCCACGTGGGCAACTCTGTAGGACTCCTCTCACCCCTGATAGCTTCTTCCGTATATCCTGGCTTAACAAAACTCTCTTGTTCTACTCACTCTCCTTTGTTCACAAGATTCATTGACTTTGTGAGACAAGAACCTTGCTCTTCTGCTTCATGACCACTGTGACTTTTTTTAGGGGGCAGAAGTAGGAAATGATCACTGGGAGTCAACTGGGTGTGGAGAGGGTACTCGTGAGAACCAGGTTCTCTTCTAATGGAGAGAAACTGTCAGGGTGGTGGGGGAGGGTTGGCCCCTGTTACAGAAGGGGCCACAGAGTTGCATTTGTGTCCATCTGCTTAAGATAGCTCTTAAAGAATGCCACCCCATTTTGCCCAGGGTTCCTCTGGCAAATGGAAAATCATGGCTGGACTGGTTACAGCCTTTCTGCCCAGGGCCAAGGGTTGTCAAAAATCGAGATTGGAGGGAAGATTCTTTTGTTTTTTTCCTATTCACATGTCCATAAATTGACTTCTTTTCCTGTTTTGTTAAAGAATCTTTCATCTGTTGGACGGTGCAGGAGAGGAAGGGACAACCTCATAGCCTGCCTGCAGACCACTGAAGTTGTCCCACAGAAGTCGACTGACCTACTGAGCCCTCCACGCTGCAGGGTGAGCAAGAGTGACTCAGCACAGACTGGACTCACTCGGAAGCATTACAGTAAAAGGAAATGCCAGAAGCAGAAGCCCGACGTTGGGAGTGAAGCAGTCCATTTTTGAGCAACCTAAAGATGTCAGCGAGTCTCCGGCCAGCCGAGCATTAAGTTCTAGGAACAGCATGTGGGAACTGAGCCTGAGAGGGGTTGGGGTGGGGTATGGTGGGGTCAGAGGCTTGCAGGAATGCGGATCTGACTTTATCCTAAGGGCAGTGGGCAGGCAGGGCTGGGTGGGTGGGTGGAGATGGTGACCTGTAGATGAATTCTTTGAGACAGGCAGACAGCATGGGTTATATCCAGGTTATATCCAGGTGTGAGATAAGTGGCCTGGAGTTTTCCAATGGATAGGTGCAGAAGGTATTTAGGGGGATTGACAGGCCTTGGAGGTGAACCAGGTGGGGGGCAGGAAGGGAGAATTCACAGGGGTCCGACTCCATAAAGATGCTTTTCCTTGAGATGGGGACACAGGAAGAGGTGGGGCTCTGAGCAGGAGTTTGCTTGTGGAAACATTCTATTTTAGGTGTAGCTGGGACATAGGAATGGAGATGTCCCATTGGTGGTTCATGTGGACATTCTGGAACTCAGGCAGAGCTGCCTGGCCGTGCAGGCGTGGGTCCCCGGCATGTTGAATGGATCTAAGAAGGCTTGGAAGCGCACAACCTGACTGGGAAGAGCGGGGAGGAGAGAAAAAAGGACTAAGGCAGAACCCAGGGCCCCACATCTAAATCCAGTCATTCATACACCACCCTCACTATCTGTATTTGCCATTTCAGTACATTCCCTTCTATTGTCTTCTATTAAATAGAAAGTTCTTGGGCATCTGGTGGCTCAGTTGGTTGAGCATCTGTCTTCTGCTCAGGTCATGATTCCAGGGTCACTGGGATCCAGGCTTCTCCCTCTCCCCATGCTTGTGCTCTCTCTCAAATAAATAAATCAAATCTAGAAAAAAAAAAAAAAAAAGAAAGTTCCTTAAGTTCTCTCAATGTTCAAACGTAATGGGTTTATTTCAAAGGAAAAGTGTACAATAGTAGGTGAAAAAATCCACATTGTAGCCATGAATAGGGTGATGATAACATAAATACCATGGAAACAAAGCAATGCTACATAATTCAAGCTGGATAAAGGAAAGATGAAAAAGTTCATCCAGTGTTCAAGACATAGCCACCCCCAACAGAGATTTGATTTCCCCAAAGAAGCCAGCATTGGGAATTGGAAAGGAAATAATTTTCATGGTGGCACCTGATATCAGGTCTCTTGGCACCAGCAGGAGCCACCCCATTTATTTCAGACTGGCACCCTCAGTCTTTTTCTGTAAAGGACCAGAGTCAATATTTTAGACCTCAAAGGCCACTTGTATCCCTGCTGCACATCCTCTCCCCTTCCCCACCTTTTCTTGCAATCCTTTAAAACGATTCTTAGCACAGGTTGGATCTAACAGGCCCAGGGCTGGGTGTCGCCCACTGACTGTGGTTTGCCATCCCCCTACTTAAAGGATGGAGAGAAAGGCAGACCCCAAAAGAGACAGGGTGCCACAAGGGTTTATGGTGCCACAGGGGTTCCTAGACACTCAACCCCTGACCATGAATCAGCATCCCTGCCCCAGCCACATATGGCCCTTCTCTGCCTCTGTGTTTAGACTCCCACACAGGGTAACTCTCATCTCCCCATGAGTTTTGTGGGAGATTTGGCCATATCTCCTTGGCTGATTGTTGCACAGGATCAGAGACTTTCAGAACCCATTGTTCAGGAGCCACCTTGGGGCTGGGTCAACATTTCCTCACCAATAGCTTCCCTCAGTACCCTGCAGGTCCCTCTTCTGACCTGATGCCTTCAGGGCCTCACTGCTCCCTCCCTCACTGAAGATAAGCCATACTGAATTCACCTCTGTTGTACTCGAATCACTGTGGCTGCCAGTAACCTCCTTCCCTACCTCAAGTCAAGAGACAGAGTTCATGACCCCTCCCCCACCTTGGGTTTGAGTGGTTTTTCCTTCCACCTGAAGGAAAGGTGGAAGTCCTGCAGGTTCTCATGGAAATGATCTTTGGCATTTCTTTAGGGTGAAGCCAGCTGCCTTGAAAGAAAGTTTGACAATCCTAAGACCACTATGTTGTAAAGTCACCAGAGCTAGTCAACTGGAGAGAACCCGCAGAAAGAGAGATGCTTGGCATCCCAACTGTCCCAGCCCAGGAGGCCAGACATTTAAGTAGAAAAAACCTGCAGATGGGCTCCAGCCTGACTGCAACCTCAAGAGGTCCCAGTAAAGGGCTGCCCCACTGAGCCCTGTTGACTCCTAGACAATGAGAGATAGTAATAAATTATCCTTTTTAAGCCACTACATTTTGGGGTGAGTTTTTTGTTTGTTTTGTTTGGGGTTTTTTTTTCCAGTGGATTAAGAATAAGCCTCAACCGATTGATTCATTATTTATTTGCTCAATTGTTTTAAAATTTTAAAAAGATTATATATACATATTTAAATTGTATTTAAATTCAGTTAATTGCCATATAATGTATTATAGATTTCAGAGGTAGAGATCAGTGACTCATCAGTCTTATATAACACCCAGTGCTCACTACATCACTTGCCCTCCTTAATGCCCATTACCCAGTTACCCCTTCCCTCCACCCATGGCTCCATGCAGGGAGAGTTACCCTCTCCCCTCCAGCGACCCTCAGTTTGTTTCCTATGATTAAGAGTCTCTTAGGGTTTGTCTTCCTCTCTGATTTCATCTTATTTTATTTTTTCTTCTCTTCCCCTATGATCCTGTTTGGTTTCTTAAATCCTATATATGAGTGAGATCATACAATAATTATCTTTCTTTGCATTTATTTTGCTTAGTATAATATCCTCTATTTCTAACCACATCACTGCAAATGGCAAGATTTCTTTTTTTTCTTTTT